>NC_056729.1:1203827386-1204127386 GCF_019279795.1 Protopterus annectens
ATAAGTGAACAGTACACTGCTACAAAATCATGATAGGCCATACACAATGGCCATACATACAACAACCTCTTAGAAACACCTAAAATGACTGAACATAGCAAAGAGAAATACAACCAGCCAGTAATCCAGAAACTGTCATACAACTCTTCACATGCCTCATCCTTAGCTTTGCCACATCTCTCTTTGCCATGCACCTAATCTCCTTACACTCCTGTCTACTTTCCTCATCTCTCTGACAGCCTAACTCATTCTTCCTAATCTTCTTTCTCTGTATACTGTCTTGCACTTCCTCAGTCCACCACCAGGTCTCCTTGTACTACTTCCTCCATGCACATGTCACCCCAAGCACATTTCTAGCTATCTCCCTTAGTAGCTCTGCTGGACTTCAGTAGATATGTGGTAAATTGACAGTGCCACCCAGTGTCTGTCTTAATTCTTTGAACTCCACCTCACGTTCACCCTTTTCCAATTCACACCATGTGATCTTTGCTGGTGAACTCACACTCCCCCTCTTCTTGATCACCAACATCATCCTGCAGACCAACATTTTATGCTGCCTAAATAGACTTTCCCCTTCACCACCTTACAGTCTCCAATGTCCTTCAAATTGGCCCTCCTACATTGGATAAATTTCACCTGTGTGCATCTTACTACAGTCATCTTGTAACTCACCCTATGCTCCTCCCTTGTGTTATTGTACATATTCATCACATCCATGTCCATCTGTTTTGCAAACCCCATTACCATCTCACCATCTGCATTACTTTTAACGCCATGCATACCCATCAACTTCACAGACCCTCTGTTTCCTTCACCAACATGCCCATTGGCATCTGCTGCAATGACCACTCTGTCACACAGTACAGTCATAACCACATCATACAAATGACTTCACATATCTCTTTGTCATCCATCACACAACCAGGTTGTGTAGAATAAAAGCCCCGGCCAACCTTGGGGCACACACCTTGGTACAACACCAGGGAACAGAGGCCAACATGCCGGAGGTACGAACGTACAGGTAAGGGCCCAGTGGGGATTAGTACACTAATGTATCAGACAAACATGTATCTGTATTGTATCTACATACATGTGTCAGGTCCGATTGCAGTTGTGGATGGGGTTTTCTAATGCACAGAGGTGCACTTCTATGGTGAGGACAGAAAATTGTGTATTATTCGGGTTTGTACTGTAAATGTGCAGAAATGCTGCATCCAGCCTGTACAAAGGCAACATGTGAGTCTGCTGACAATACCTCCCACTCACAACTACCTAGAACCCTCTGGTCTGCATATGGGACAGCAGCCTGAAGCTGGTGAGTATGACATTGTTATGTTGTTGCCTGGCAATACCCCAGGCATGTGAAGGGCATGCAATTTACCATGCACACAACTATCAGTAATAGCTATATTGCTTTATGTAATAGCTATATTGCTTTATGTGTGTGCTCACTTGTGATGGGGTTAACTGCAATGCATCACAGTGCTCACCATCTGGGCCTATCTGATGTGAATTCAACATTGCCGTAGCATACCTCACAACTTGTCAATGCCAAGATGTCTGGACAGAGGCCAGCAAAATGGGCTGGGGAAATGGCTTAAGGTAGGGACATGTGTGGCACATTAGTGGTATACAGTGTATATAAATTGTGTACACACCCCTGTTAAGATGCAAGGTGTTTCTGATACATACAAATTAGAACCACAATGTGTCAGTGCAAACCTCTTCCAACCTTTAATGTGACCCATAACATGAACAGTTCACTTGTAAAACCAGGCATCTGACTCATGTATTGCATCTACAAGGTTGGCCACCTGAGAGGGTGGCAGATGTCATATCAGCATGATATTTCAGTCAGGTATGATACCTGATGCTGCCATATGTGTCAGTACACCCACTGTGACCTATGTGGCTACAATATCACATAAATATGCATTGTTAAGGCACACATTCCACCTCTGGTCACGTATAGTTTGCAAACATCTGGCTATTCCAACCACATCTGTACAGAGGACTGTAAAATGGTTTAACTTGCTGCATGTGAGGCAGATGCTATTATCACATTATATAAAGTAATGGCAGTGGGAGGTGGTCACCAGCCGTGTATGCTACACATATTAAAATGGTATAAGCCACACAAGATATGATCCTGACACACAGTTACCAGTAGTGAGATTAGAACTCCTGCCTATCCACTTATTTATACTATAGTGTTACACAGCTATCAGACTTGCCAAAGAGCTTATACATTTTCACTTAGTCCAAAGGTACTTCTAAGGTGGATGACATCAACAGGACTACTAAATTGGAGTGAGGGGAAGTGTAAAGGGTAGTACACAGGTCAAAAATGGTGTACCCCACACACTACATGATTTTACACACACACACACACACACACACACACACACACACACACACACACACACACACACACACACACACACACACACACACACACACACATCCATACAGTTGCTAGTAGTGAGATTAGAACTCCTGCCTATCTTGTTATTTCTATTATAGTGCAACACAGTTATCAGATATGCTACAGAGTTTACACATTTTTACCTAGCCCAAAGGTGCTTTTAAGGTAGATGACATCAAAAGGACTACTAAATTGGAGTGAGGGGAAGTGTAAAAGGTAGTACACAGGTCAAAAATAGTGTAACCCTCACTTACATGATTGTCACACAAACACAGATCCAAACAGTTGCCAGTAGTGAGATTAGAACTCCTGCTTATCTAGTTATTTATACTATACTGCTACATAGTTATCAGACACACCACAGAGCTTATACATTTACACTTAGTCCAATGGTACTTCTAAGATAGATGACATCAACAGGACTACTAAATTGTTGTGAGTGGAAGTGTAAAGGGTAGTACACAGGTCAAAAATGGTATAACCCACACACTACATGATTCTTACACAAACACATCCAAACAGTTGCTAGTAGTGAGATTAGAACTCCTGCCTATCTTGTTATTTCTACTACAGTGCTACGCAGTTATTAGATATGCCACAGAGCTTATACATTTTTACCTAGTCCAAATGTACCTTTAAGGTGGATGACATCAACAGGAATACTAAACTGGAGTGAGGGGAAGTGTAAAGGGTAGTACACAGGTCAAAAATGGTGTAACCCACACATTACATGATTGTCACAGAAACACAAATCCAAACAGCTGCCAGTAGTGAGATTAGAACTTCTGCTTATCTAGTTATTTATACGGTACTGCTGCATAGTTATCAGACATGCCTCAGAGCTTATACATTTTCACTTAGTCCAAAGGTACTTCTAAGGTAGATGACATCAACAGGATTACTAAATTGGAGTGAGGGGAAGTGTAAAGGGTAGAACATAGGTCAAAAATGGTATAACCCACACACTGCATGATTGATTCTCATACAAACAAACATTCAAACATTTGCCAGTAGTGAGATGAGAACTCCTGCCTATCTAGTTATTTCTATTATAGTGCTACGCAGTTATCAAATGTGCCACAGAGCTCATACAGGTTCACCTAGTCCAAGGGTACTTCCAAGGTGGATGCCATCAACAGGACTACTAAATTGGAGTGAAGGGAAGTGTAAAGGGTACTACACATGTCAAAAATGGTATAACCCACACACTACATGATTCTCACACATCCAAACAGTTGCCAGTAGTGAGCTTAGAACTCATGTCGATCCAGTTATTTCCATTATAGTGCTACCCAGTTACCAGGTGCACCACAGAGCTTATACATTTTCACCTAGTCCAAAGGTACTTCTAAGGTGGATGACATCAACAGGACTACTACATTGGGGCAAGGGGAAGTGTGAAGGGTAGTACACAAGTCAAAAATGGTATAAGCCAGACAGTACATGATTCTCTCTCTCTCTCTCTCTCTCTCTCTCTCTCACACACACACACACACACACACACACACACACACACACACACACACACACACACACACACACACACACACACACACACACACACACACACACACACACACACACACACACACACACACACACACACACTTGCCATTATTGGGATTAGAACTCCTGCCTATCAAGTTATGTCTACTATAGTGTTACGCAGTTACTGCATGTGCTACAGAGCTTAATGAACTTTCAAATGGCAAAGCTGCTGATAACCATACAGCTAATGTAAAGTATTACAGGTGGCAGAAAGTCTGCCTTCAGTTCCACCCTTATATCATGCTAGTTTTTTCTGTCTTGCACTTCAAATAGCATTATAGCTTGGCACTTCACCAGGTTATTGTATGAATAAGTGTGGCACACCTGGGAGCCATCTGCAGTACTCGTTCATCACAGAAGTAGCCCAAGTACTTACTAGCACCAGAGTTCCCCTGCAGCCATTCAAATGTTCCATTACCTGGCTATTTCACCCCATTTACCATAAACACTAATGTGTGTATACTGCTTTACTTCTACAATGATTATATGGATTTTAATTTTACATTTTATAGCACAATGCAAACACTAATAGACATCTGGTTGCTAAACAAAGCAATAGTGTCTCACAATGAAAATAGACTTGGCATTAAAACTTCTCTGCCCTTGAAACTCACATTCATCGAAGCAGCATTATAACCCACACCACATCCAAAGTCACCTACCATAATGTACATCAAGTACAGGGAGTGGTACTTGCTATGCCAACTTATGTTCTCGTTTCAAACACCTGAACCTCTCAATAGACTACTCCTTTTACAACTCAGTACAAATCTGTATTTTTCTGAGACAGAACCCATGCTCCCCATGCCTGCAACATGTTCATCTGTATGCAGTAACCTGTATTAAGGCCTATTTGCCAACATTGAACATCTACTCAAAAACTTTAGTTTAATATACATGGCACTCAACCCAAAAATGGATTATCTTTAAATAGCCCGGAGAATGTTGATATCCTTACGGTATGTGCCAAATTGTAATTTATTCCCAAAAAAAAATCTCTGTAATAAAACTTCCTTCTTTTACATGCCCTCCCATTTGGTCCAACAAAGACAGAATGAATTTGCCTGTGCATTTTGAGGTTAATATACATATGTAACCCAAGAATAATTCTTATTAGATCATTGTCAAATGCTTTAAAGGTCAGGCAGAGCTTGTTTCAAAAAAGCTGTAGTTTAAACTATGAAATTTCAAATACTGTAGCTTGGAAGAGTAATCCTCCATTTCCCTTCAAGATTGTGTAGCCCAAACACCAAGATAGACAGACACACACATTTTAAATTATTTTTCAAATCAGAAACATTTTCTACATCTTACTAAATGCAGCCTTAAGTCAAAAAACCTGCTTTCACTAATCCCACTTTGTGAAAGTGATCTCCCTTTGACAAGGAGACAGAGTACAGATAAAATAGACATTCATATTAGGCTCCAACCCATTCAACAGTAATGCTATAACAATATTTTTTTCCCAAGGTGACTCCATATCTTGGTATCAGAGCTGTTTGCCCACACCTATAAGTACACTTTGGCACATGCACCTGCTGTCTGTATTCCATTTATGCCACTACAGTTGTCATACAGCATACCCCATAGCATTCCCTTCAACTATATAAAATAAAACTATGTTACTCTTGAGTTCACAGGTCTGCAAGTTTTGGGGGACAGATGGATAGTGGGGTATGGGAAATGTCATTGTTATTGATAAGCTCTTGCTACAAGAACTAAGAACATGTGGGTGGCATCTGTTGTGTAGAAGGGTTCTTTGTGGGTAAATTGTCCTCATCTGCCTCTATATGTATTTCTTACATTCTATTACCTCTTGTGGGAGGCCAGATTTCTTACTCTCCATCTCATATGCACCTCATCCAGGTCACAGTCACTTAATATCCCTTTCAGTGAAGATGATTAATCCGAGTGCAACAAGCCAACACAGTAGTCACATATCATGGTTATCTAGTAGCAAAATATCACAGGTGAAAATTATGTTTGACTGAGAATACCCTCAAAATATTCACCTCTGCATCAGGCCACAGTTACACAGTGGCACTTTCATCTCTTTACAAGAAAAAATAGTATATGACATGGCATACCTACCACCTCAAGAGTCACATCTCAGACACTTGTCATACACCTCCCCCCAAGAATGTATGTATATGTGTGTGAGTGTGTGTGCATGTGTGTGTGTGTATGTGTGACATCTGGCAGCTAGAAATTCGCTGTACATACTCAAACATACACAGACTCACATATATGCATATGTGCACACACACACACACACACACACACACACACACACACACCTTACCTCTAATTACATCCAGCGAGTGTCCGTCTTCTTCTAAATAAAATCACAGCTCGCGAACATCTTCTAAATAAATAATCCATCCAGTGTCTTCAAACTCATTTCCTCAAGCATCTTCTCTGCTAAATAAATAGATCCAGCCAGCAAAATCCTTTCTGGCTCTTCTTTGCTAACTAAATAGATCCATCATCCAGCCAGCAAAATAATTTCTGGCTCTGGTGATTTGAACCAGAGCCGGAAATATGTGGTACGTGATAAGTACGAGTGCGAGCTGAAGTCTAACAGGCTGGTGGAGCTGATGTCATCATGCACTTGATGATGTCAGCTCACGAAGTGCAAAAATTAAAAACTAAAAAAACAAAGCGCGAATAAATCGGAATTGAAGGGGTGCCACTTGAGAATCGTGGCACCCCATTATCTGGACCCCAAAACTCTGTAAAAACCGAGTAATTCAGGACAGTTGAGAGGTCTGATATGCATCATCATCCCCCTTGGTAAAACACTAAGTTCCCAGTCAGTACCATACCGATGGGAGCCCAATGAACACTATATGCATTATAATAGATCTGGGGACACAGGTTGGCAGCAACTTCTCCTTCAAGCACCACATTGCCACTGTGGTCAGGAAGTCTTTCTATATGGCACATTGCATTACCAAGGGTTTTGCATTCAGGAAGACAGAGGTAATGTTCTCTGTCTACTATTCCCTCATTAGACCACTCCTCAAGTATTATGGCCCATTTGCCATGTATCTCACTAGACACCTGCTACAGCTGGGGAAGCTACAGAAGCACCTCACAAAGGGGTTACTAGGCATTAAACACCTCCTACACAGACAGGCTCAGCAGACCCAAGCTATTCTCTGTGTCATATCACCAAATTAGCAGCTATCTGTGCTTGACTTACAAAGCCATGTCTGACCCAGCTGGTTTATGAATGCTACATATAAACCCATCCAAACCACACACTGTAGAGACCTCCACCTCAGTACCACAATCACCACAACATGCTGGTGGGACAGGTCCCTCAAAAAGAGGCTGCACACACCCTGAAATACTCTACCCATACATATGCAGAGCACCTAGCTGACCTGGTTCCAGAGAAATGTGATGAGTGGATGGGTAACAGAGAGTTCAACACAAGGATCACTGTAGTGGCTATACCTGATACAGTCACTGGGATGTAACATAGGGTGGCACAATGGCAGGGCCCTTCTATGTGCTAGACTAGTTAAGGCTCTTGGGACATTACCTACTACACACTTGTGAACCTATAAAGGGAATGACATCAGCAGGACTGATAAAGTAGTGCAGTGGGTGTTTACCCTATCAAAATTCTTTGTCTTACAAACAGACCCACATACACTTGCCAGAGGTGAGAGTAGAACCCCTACCTAACTAGTGATTTGTATTATAGTGTTACGTAGTTACCACAAGTGCTACAGAGCTTACTGGGCTGAGAGTTGGCCAAAGGTGCTGATATGGGGAATGACATTGGCAGGACTGATAAAGTAGGGCAGTGGGTGGGAAATATATCAAAATTCTACCATTTACAAACATACATACCCACACACACACATTTGCCAGAAAAGTAGAACGCCTGCCAAACTAGTCATTTGTACTATAGTGTTAAGCATTTACCACATGCACTGCTGAGATTACATGGCTGACAGCTGGCCAAGGTTGCTGATAAGAGACTGACATCATCTGGACTGATAAGCTGGGGCACTGTGAAGTGTCATGGGTGGAATGGCACCTATAAACAAACACACAACTTCCTCAGTCTTGCACACACACACACACACACACACACACACACACACACAACTTCCTCAGTCTTGCACACACACACACACACACACACACACACACACACACACACACACACACACACACACACACACACTTCTACATTTGCCAGGACTGAGATTAGAACTCCTACCTAGATAATTATTTATACTGTCATGTTATGCAGTTATCGCATGAGCCACAGAGCTTATGGGGATGAGGCCTGAAGGAAGGAACTTCTAAGATTGACTGATATCTGCACGACTGCTGAAGTGGGGAAAGGGGAGGTGTATATAGTCACATTGCCACTGTGGTCAGGAAGTCCTTCTATATGGCACATTGCATTTCCAAGAGTTTTGCATCCAGGAAGACAGAGGTAACAATCTCTGTGTACTATTTTCTCATTAGACTGCTCCGCAATTATTATGGCCCATTTGCCATGTACCTCACTAGACACCTACTACAGCTGGGGATGCCATCGAAGCACCTCACAAAGGGGTTCATAGGCATTAAACACACATCCTACACAGACAGACTTAGAAGACCCAAGCTATTCTCTGTGTCATATGACCTAATTAGCAGCTATCTGTGCTTGACTTACAAAGCCATGTCTGACCCAGTTGGTTTAGGAATGCTACATATAAATCCATCCGCACCATACACTGCAGAGCCCTCTATCCCAGTACTACAATCACCACAACATGCTGGTGGGACAGGTCCCTCACCAAGAAGCTGCAGATGCCCTGTAATACACTTCCCATACATGTCATGCAGAGCACCTAGCTGACCTGGTTCCAGAGAAACGTGATGAGTGGATGGGTAATAGACAGTTCAACACAAGGATCACTGCAGTGGCTATACCTGATACAGGCACTGGGTTGTAACATCGGGTGGCACAATGGCAGGGCCCTTCTATGTGCTAGGCTTGTTAAGGCTCCTGGGCCATTACCTACTACACACTTGTGAACCTATAAAGGGAAGGACATCAGCAGGACTGATAAAATAGTGTAGTGGGTGTTTAACCTATCAAAATACTTTATCCTACAAACAGACCCACATACACTTGCCAGATGTGAGAGTAGAACCCCTTCCTGACTAGTGATTTGTATCATAGTGTTACGCAGTTACCACATGCGCTACACAGCTTACTGGGCTAAGAGTTGGCCAAAGGTGCTGATAAGGGGAATAACATTGGCAGGACTGCTAAAGTAGGGCAGTGCATGGGAAACATATCAAAATACTACGACTTACAAACATACATACCCACACACACATTTGCCAGAAAAGTAGAACCCCTGCCAAACTAGTCATTTGTACAATAGTGTTTAGCATTTATCACCTGCACTGCTGAGCTTACAGTGCAGACAGCTGGCCAAGGTTGCTGATAAGAGACTGACATCATCTGGACTGATAAGGTGGGGCACTGTGAAGTGTCATGGGTGGGAATGGCATAAAACTGTTTCACCTATAAACAAACACACAACTCCCTCAGTCTTGCATGCGTGCGCACACACACGCGCACGCACACACACACACACACACACACACACACACACACACACACACACACACACACACACACACACACACACACACATCTACATTTGCCAGGACAGAGATTAGAACTCCTACCTAGCTAGTTGTTTATACTATTGTGTTATGCAGTTATCACACTTGCCACAGAGCTTATGGGGCTGAGGCCTGATGGAAGGAACTTCTAAGATGATGGATATCTGCAGGACTGCTAAAGTGGGGAGAGGGGAGATGTACTGGGTTTGAATGAACCCAAAAGCTTTTTACTGTGAACGCACACACACACACACACACACACACACACACACACACACACACACACACACACACACACACACACTTTTACATTTGCCAGGACTGAAATTAGAACTCTTACCTAACTAGTTATTTGTACTATCTTGTGATGCAGTTATCGTGCGCACCACAGAGCTTATGGGGCTGAAGCCTGACCGAAGGCACTTCTAAGATGACTGATATCTGCAGCACTGCTAAAGTGGGGAAAGGAGAGGTACCCTGGGTTTGAATGGACCCAAAAGCTTTTAGTTGTGAACACACACACACACACACACACACACACACACACACACACACACACACACACACACACACACACACACACACACACAAACACACACACTCTTACATTTGCCAGGACTGAAATTAGAATTCCTACCTAACTAGTTATTTGTACTATCTTGTTATGCAGTTATTACACGTGCAACAGAGCTTATGGGTCTGGGGCTAAGAAAAGTGACTGCTATGATGGCAGACATCTTCAGGACTGCTAAGGTGGGGCAATGGAAAGTACACTGCGTGGGGAAGGCCTGTTCATTCCTAGAGCCCACTGACATTTTTCTAAGTGTATGAGCATTCCCAGTGTGTCCTTCTATAGTACATGTGGGACTCCATTCCAGGGATTGTTGTACTCCAGTCCTGTTTGTTTTGTGCTACAGTCATACATGTCAACCTGTTGGTGTAGGATATCTAGAGATAGCCTATCAAAATGTAGGGACAATGGATCATACAATGACTGTGGCAATTTCACTCAGTAATGTATGGGTTGCAAGGGTTACAGGGCTGGTTTTAGCAGCTAGCTATCATATATGCCATTTGACACTGTCATGTACTATTTCAGTACCTGGTGACATACCTCCTCAAATCATCGCAGTGATTTACCAGAGGAATACAGGATGGATGATACACACACAAGGTTTATGGGCCAAATGCTATGCATTCTTGCACTATCCAGCCTGTTGAGGGGTGTGCCTACAAGCAATTGACTGCTGGTGCTGTGGAAATGGTCCAGCACCCTGGTGATATATTACAATGGTGGAATCTCTGTGCATTTACATTCTGGCCTGGTCTGATTTCCAGTCCACAGTTGGGTAATATAAATCAGACAGGATCAGGGTGACAGGCAGACTCCAGATATATTTGTAGGGGATAGGATATGTGTGGGGGGGTGTCCTGGGCAGATATGTTTGGCTATAGGTACCATTACTTTGCATTGGGCTTTCCTCAATGGTTGACTGCACTCGGAGAGTCTTGTGTGTGTCAGATTGTTTGACCATTTGGAGGTGTGTGTTTGCCACACATAGCCCACCTCGTTTTGCTTGGATGGCCACATGTTAAGGTCAGGATGGTGCATAGGATGAGTGATCATGGCGGGGTATGTTACTCCCCATGGCTGTGGCCCAGGGTTCTTTGGGTGTAGATATGTCATCATCTTCCAGGGTTAGGCCTGCCTGCAATGGGTGCATTCCCATGTTTAAACTCCAAGCCCTGCTTGTCGACTGTACAGAGTATCACAGAATGTCCACATCCATGACTCATATATCTTGTTGGTTACCCAAACAAATGTTTTCCAGCAAAAGTGTTTTGCAAGTCACTCAGTATTGAAGTTAGACATTGCAGACAGTTGGCATTGCAGTTTCAGACTACGTACCCATCAGACATTCCATGCTACTACAAATCATTCCATCAACTTTATACCATTATTAGAGCAGTATTTCACAGGTGCCCTTGTCTTTGGACCTTCATCACCCCATTATTCATGGCTTTGTCCCAATTTCTGGCTCCCTGAGGCAGGCAGGTTTGCTCCTTGCAGTTGTCTTTGCATTTTGTGGACTGTGTTATGTTGGTGTTGTGGACCCCAAGATACTCCCTAAAGGGCACTGTAGGTGAGGCATAGGCATTTGCTAGAGGCCTGTAGGCCAGTTGTGACAGATGCAGGCCATCTGTAGCAGGGCAGTGCATTCTGATGATCATATGTTTCCAGGCTGCCAGCAGGAGACACCCCTGGGATAGCACCAGTGAATTGACTGTGGATGTTACTGAAAATTGCTTTCTGTTACTATTGTGCATTCAGCCTGGGTGACAGCTAGATGTTGCTTAAGTCTAAGAACATGTTACTGCATTTCTATGGGACTATGGGGGGGGGGGGTGACACGACTGTACACATTACACATCTGCACAGACTGTGCTGATATTTGCTTAACATTTTGGTCCCATTTAGCATGGTGGTGTGCCCTATTTTCCAGACTACGGGCATAACAGTATCAACCACAGGTCAGATTGTTCTGGCATAGACATTTGTAGTTTCAGACTTCTTACCTTTCAAAGCCATACTGCCACTGCCAGACCTGCTGTGATATCACTGTGTAAAAGTCCTTGGGTGGAGATTTCATGGGTGTCACCATGTGGGGGCCTTTGCCAGACATTTCTGTATGGTTGTCTACAGCTGATCTGCTGTGTAGGGATGATGGTGGGTATAGGACCCCCACTTTGACATCCATACATGTGACCTATGAACCCCCAGTTATTTGGCTCACCACATCTACTGCAGTGGTATTTGTCAACTGTGGTGGTACTACATGGTGTGGGTAGGGCAGTACTGTGGATACACATCCTGCTGTTCCACAGAGCTGTCAGTTGTCTGCTGCTATCCCAGTTAGCCACCCCATTCCCTTACATGTTCGATCAATACCACAGATATGCTATTGGAAAAGTCCAGCTCATTATTTTAATTTGTTACAGAGACTGGCTTACCTTGTGCTTGCAGCTGTTGTGAGGGTGGTGCTTGGGGGCTGACTATGTCGGATGCACATGATACACTGCTCATACATGGTCTGATATAGGTGGCATGATATTATGCATTCATTTTACTGTATGTGCAAGTCAGAGAGAGAGAGAGCGAGAGAGAGATCAGTCCCTGGGGCCCTACAGTGTCAGTGTATGTGCTATGTGTTGCCTCTTTGAAAAGCTCAGGCCATACTGGGCATGCCACCATCTACCTACAGGGGCAGGCTCAAGATGTTCTTCCTCTGAGTCACTCTGTGTCTGTGGAGGACTTGGCAATAGTGGGGGACTGTGCGGCCCTTCTCCATTTTGTTCATACTGCAGCTGTTTCTGCAGGATCATATTGTGTAGCATGGCACATACTATGACCATGTATGCACATGTGGCTGCAGAGTACTGCTAGGCACCACCAGATATGTCAATGCAGTGGAACCATGACTTGAGCAACCCAAACATACACTTTATAATGATCCTTGTTTCTGCGTGTGCCTCATTATGGCATTCTTGTGTGGGTGTGTGTGCATTTCTGACAGGTGTCATCATCCACGGCTCCAGCGCATAGCCAGCATCCTCCACTAAATGGCCATATGGGATGCCCCCCCTTGCAAACCACTGATACAGCCTTGAGGAATGCCAGATGTTGGAGTTGTGATAGCTATCAGGGCAGCCAGCACACACATTCATGATAATGCCCTGGTTATCACACATGACCTGGCAGTTGATGGAGTGGTACCCCTTGCAATTAATCTACATACCCTACCCCGGTCACCAGGTGGTGCTTTGATGTGGATGGGCATGCAGTCTATGGCACCCAGTACATCTGGATAGTCTGCTACACCCTGGAAGAAACGTATATTGCCAGTCAGCTTCTCATGACTTCTGGGGAATTTATTGTGCTCCGTGGTATGTGTTTGCATGGCAACCAGGAACTGGTGGAGTATCCTGGACACAGATGCCTGTGAGACCCGCATGATATTCCCCAGTTGCTCTTTGGAAAGTACCTGTAGCTAGTATTCTTAGAGCTACACATACCTTGGTATCCACTGGGATGGGTTCCCCTCTGTCTGTTCTGAATGTGAGGCGAGGCTGGCACAGCTCCACAATTTGCTGCAGTATGTCCCTGTCCACCCTGTAGCATTCTACTATCTCCAGATCATGTAGCCCCTGGTAGGTTACCCTGGCCCTGAACACTCTTCTCCTCCTCTTCATAAGTCTGGGCTAGTTGTTAGCATTGTCCTCTTCACCACCCTCAGCCTCTTGCACATACTGATGTATGAGAGTGGCAGCAGCCCCTAACATTTTGTTAGTTTTGTCAGGTAAAATTTCCCCATCTGTGTACACCTGTGGTGTAGAGTTTTTGGGAAAAAAACAGACTTAAAGGTGTTTGCATAGTTTATAGAGGTGTGTTGCAGATGCTGCCTATGTGATTGGCTGAGTATGATAAATTCCAACTGCCAGCTCTATTACTTTTATTTGAGTGCCTCTATTCTGCGATTTCCCTTTTTTTTCTTGTTCCACTTGCCATTTCCTGTATTTTTTTAAATTTTTGTGGTTTAAATCCTGGTGCACTCCACACATACCCGTTTAGGCAAGGTAAACAAGGCTATAAAGACTCGGACACATCCCCTTGCTTACATATATACAGTGCTGCCTTTTCCTGTTTTTTTTTTCTAGTTTGCTTAAGCCCCAGTGCGCGCTGCACTAACCCGTTCAGTGAATGTAAACACGGCTGAAAAGGAAATGGCCTGCCCTGGCCAAGAAATTGCTTAGCTAAGCATAGCTAAGCTAAGTAGGACACCCTTCCCACTTAGCTCTGCTTGGCTACATGCAAACCCAGGCAAAAGAGCTCCAATGTGCTTACAGCAAGCATGACACACCCCCTTTTGATGTCATTTACTTCTCCTGCTTATACGGCCATATTAAAGCATCTACACGGTTAGGTGCAGTCTGGAACTTAGAAGAAATTTGTGATTCAGTAAGATTCCCCTCATTTGCACACCCCACTGCCTTACTCCATAGTTACTGTGCTCACACTGAGCCTTTCCCCTTAGCAACCAGTGTTCCCTGGTATTGTTTTCATTCTGCATGCCATTGACTATAATGGCAAAATGCATATTTCCCTGTAAATTGCTTTTTCACAATTCTTTTTATTTATTTTCAGTACAATCCATTTTGCGCGCCGCTGCCCTATGCTTAAATGGCCGAGATTGGCCAAAAAAATAAAATAAAAGTTTTATTTTATAAAATTTAAGCTATTTTTCATGCCAATGGCCATATATTTGGCCATTGACATGCCTACTAGATATAACACATGCTTTCTTTTGAGCTGTCATGTCTCTGTTTTGCAATTTGCAAAAATATATTCAGTTACTAGTTGAATACATTTCTGCAGGTTACACTGTTCCTACACAGACACCTGCCTGCTACCTAGATCACTATTTTACCTCAATTGCATGGTTTTCACCAGCAAATGAGGTAATTAGCATATAGCAGTGGTGCCCGTGCAGGAATAGTGTAGGAGCACTTGTGCATGTCCAGGGAGCTCATTCCTGGATCATTCGTCAGCCATATTGCGTGCAGCAGTTCTTGTACTATTCCTGCACTCCGTGCAGAGCTTGCTGAATTTGGGGAAAAGTGTTGCCCAAAGTGTCCTTTCTATATAAAGCCAAATGAATTTCATTATTATTATTATTATTGTCTTCAAACCTACCCATAAATAAATTAGCATAACTGGGGGCAAACTTAACCCCATTGCTGTATTTTTACGCTGTTTATAGAAATTTATGTCAAAAATGATACAATTATTATTTAAAAAGAATAATCAAATGCAATATATGTTGTAACCCATCAATATTTGACAACCAATAAGCAACAGCTGTTAAGCCAAATTCGTGATCAATTGAAGTATACAAATGGTTCACATCTACTGTCACCAAAAAAATAATTGTAAAACTCATATTGCATTATAACTATATTACACCCTTATCATCAGATTTAAGCACAACTGATGTATCATTTTCCAGATGTTTTAAAGTAGCCCACTCCCCTTTTTTAAATTAAAATTAACTACATATGTAGAACATTTGCTGAGATATAAATTATATCATTCTTAACGATATTATAAAAAAACATAATGCTGCCCACTTTTTTGGCTTTTAAAATTTAAGGATCATATAACTTGATCTAACTAAGTTTCATCAACATTTACATTATTATTTATTTATTTTATTTATTGGCATCTGTTTACCGGGATAGTCCACTGGGCCATAAAGAGCCCATTTTCAGTGGAGGACCAGGGAGAAAAACTCCATAAAACTTAGAATAGTTAACAGAATTAACAATTTAAAAAAATTTACAGAACAAATGCAACATTACCTTGGAATGTAATAATATGAGATTTACGTAAAAAATAAAAGCACAGGAAAAACATTAGCAATGCATCCTTAAGATTACAAAGAAGTTGCAAAATAGTAGAAGAGTATGATGAGCAAGAGATTACATTACATGTGTAGCTAAGATATCTCTGGATATGTAATTGGTAAAGAAATTAGAAATATGAATATAAAGAAGAGGAAGATGGCAGTCATGTTATGGATGGAGAAGGCTTAGTACAAGTACAGAACCAGTTAGTAGAGAGGTGTTCATGCACAGAGGTTTTGAAAAAAGCATGACTCTGAACCATATGAATTGCTAATTGATGGGCATTCCAGGCTTTGTCTACAACACATACAAGATTAAAGTAATTGGCCAGCAGGTAGCTTGGGCATGTGGGTTTGTAAAAGGTGCTGTTTTTCAGATCTAAGGGATCTGTTGGGAAGATAGTGGGTAAATAAAGTACTTTGAGCAGGACAAACTGAGGGTTTGAAAATTATTTTGTGTGCTGCAGTTAATTGCAGATAGGTGAGATAGTGTGGAAGCTCAAGCCAGTTACGTGAACATAGGGATATGCAGTGGTGGGTAGAATGTATGGCATTTGTTGCGAACTTGGCAATTTTGTTATAACATATTTCAAGTTTAGTTTTTATGGTGGATAGGAGGTTAGCAAGCAAGGTGGCACTGTAGATAAGAGAGGGAAGCAGATAAGTGGTAGCAAGTACTTGCTTAGTAGGAGGAGTAATGAAATGTTTATGCCTGTAAAGAATACTTAGTTTTTGATGTGTTTGATGTTGTTTTTTATGTGTTGGCCAGATTTTAGGCTGCCATCATTACTCCTAGCAGTTTAGTGTAGCTAAGTACTTCAATTTTTATGTTACTCTGGCAAAGTTTAGTGAAATGAGATTTGTTTATGGAAGTGTTTTTCTTGAGGGTAAATATAGTAAGTTTGGTTGTGTTGGGATTAAGAGACAAATGGTTATTGTATAACCAGGTCTCTATGGAAGTAAATGCTTGTTGAGTGATCTGATGTACATCTAATGAAGTGACTGTGAAACATATAATTGTAGAGTCATCAGTATATTGTATGAGTGATCCCTGACTGAATGAAGAGTGAAAGTGATTAATGAAGATACTAAACAGGAGTTGTCCTAATATAGAGCCTTGGGGAATGCCAGTAGAGGTGTAAAGATAAGGTGATAAAGAGTTTTACCATCTAACTGCTTGTTGTCTGTATGACAAGTACTGGAAAACCAGCAAAGACAGGCAGGTGATAGACTGGTATTTGAGAGCTGGGAAAGGTGAAATGAGTGAGATACTGTACCAAAGGCTTTTGATAAGTCAAAAAATATACGTCCATATACTGCCATTTTCTGGTAGCAATTATGGAACCCACAGACCTTAAATAACTTCCCATTTGTAACATAGCTCTCATCCTTTCCCTATATACCTACAGACTGTGCAGCTTTTACACTCCTTCCTTAAAGACTCATTATGCATCCCCATATGGACTATACAACTCCCATTACTAGATGTATTCTTATATGAAACGTTCAGCTTTACATTCCTCAGTATTTCATCGGATGTTACTATATGCCAATGTCATTTAAGAATATGTGTAACCTCTTTAATAAAGGGGGCATGACAGGTTGCAAAACATGTATCTTCCTTATTATTCCCAACTTTACTCATTCTCTCACTCCACACTCTGATTCAGTCCAACAACTTTGTGCCATGTTAAAACCAAAAGAGCATGCTTATAACCCCTCACTAACAATCTAGCAACAATTTCCACAATGACTTCCTGAAACTTACTGTCTTCTAAACAAAGAACTTTGGCTCTAAAAAATTTTCCATATGGAGATTTAATAAGCTGCACCAGATGTGCACTAGAAGCAAAAAAAAAAGTGTTGGCTGAAGTGTCCTTTCTATTTAAAGTCAAATGAATTTTATTATTAATGATATATATATATATATATATATATATATATATATATATATATATATATACGTATGGAAATGCTCCACAGATGGACACTTCTAAACTGGGATTTTCGAATGTACATCTTGCGAACATCTCTGTGTTCCAAAGTTTCTCTCAGAGAATGCACTGTGCCAAAGCCAGTCACAGATTGCCTGGACATCTAATTTGAAAACTGTAGTTCCTTCCATTCTTAGAGAATATGAATCCAAGGGCCCAGTATATTTTCCATGCGTCTCTAACAGGACAAATTCACACCCGGAAATAATCTAGTTAGTCTACCCGTGTATAAACATTTATGTATGAATTTCCATGCTAGGATTTAATTATTTTTTTGATTTTGTTACATGTCTTGGAAACAATCAGGGCGAAAGGCAGCCATTGCAGTTTTTGGGGATGTCAATCCCTAAATGTCTACTCTACACCCTTCTACAAGAATCACATTCCTATCTTCCTGAATTACTCTGCAAAAAAAAAAAAAAAAAAACAAAACAATTGCACTTTGACTAATCTGGATCAATAAAACATATCTAAGTCTGAGATATGCAGCATATTAAGTAAAAGAAAATGCAATAAATGGCAGATATTCTTAGAAGACTGTGTAAGAGAAGTACATAAATATACTATTCCAAAGAAGAGAATGTTTACATTGCTATCAGGAGGAGGAGAAGGCCTAATAATTTGCCACAGAGACTATTAATTTCAGTGTTGCTTAATGCATATGAAATAATGCAGAGGATACATTTTAATGATGGATGGAAGGGCACATTACATTTTATTAGGAACATTTTGGTGAGAACAGAAATTGGGATAAAGGAATTAAGCAATCTGGGGATATGATGTGAGATACTTTAGATATCAATGTAGAAGAAACCATTAAAAATTCTAGATAAAGTGCTCCAGCAAGAACAGATTGAATGGATAGGAGCAGGATTTTTTGATGGGAACAGATAAGGAACATAGATGAAGGTACATGTAATATAAAATGAAGGTTTATGCCATTTAAGCAACTACAAAAACAATACCTTCTCAACAATCAAAAATGGGTAACTTTTATTTTGCTTTTACACTTATATGTTAGCAGTAGTATTTTTGGACTTGATAAACAGAGATAGAAGGGAGACTCTCCCCCTGGAAGAAATGGCAAAGTGTATATAAAAAATGTCAAGCAGCTTGATATATAGGATTTTGTTTAAAGTTTTGAAGAAAGAAAAAAGGAGGAAAAAACAATTTGGAAAAAAAAAACAATTAGAGATACTTTGGGAGCATACACAGGGTAAGCATGGAGTTGCCAAACAAGATTTCTTGGAAGAAATATGGGAGAATGCATCGAGAATAAGAAAATGGCCATATATATGTGATAAGCATTTAAGGATTTTGCAGTAATAGTATACTACCCACACTAAAATATGATGGCACAACAGAGAAACTAGCTCTAAATCATGGAGGTGTGGCATAAGTCAGGCAGGTATGCTGCTTATGTTTTACAAATATAAGAAATCCTATGGTAGAAGTCGGTAGGCAATACTCTGTTATGTACCCAAAACAAAGATTGCAAGTGAATGGAAAACCTCACTAAAGTTATAAGTGTGGAACATACATATTGAATACCTGAAATTAGTTCAAAGTGCAATACATTATTATAACCTTTAAACTATGGAAAAGCAGCATACAAGCTTGGTCTTAGTGACAAATTTCTAGCGGAACCTGAACAGGTCCATGTGTCAAAAGGAATGTTAAAATGTTGGTCTATATTTTTTCATAATATTAGATATTTTAATAACAAAACAGTGTCTTGATCACATGTAAATATATATATATATATATATATATATATATATATATATATATATATATATATATATATATATACATATATGTATATATATATATATATATATATATATATATATATATGTATACAATTGTTTATAGATATTAGAAATACAATGTTGTTGCACTGTTATCTGATATAACAAGTTCTACTGCAAGTGTTTGGGTCTCAAGCTCTTGAAAACTACTGTCTCAATGCTTGTGTGTCTTGTAGCTCGTGTAGGCTTCTGCTTGCACTCAAACTCAAATATGTGTCTGGGCAAGCTGCTGCTGTAACTTAGTCAACCACATTATATGAATTTGAGTAAGTACAGCTGCTGTGCAGAGGGACTGTGAGCTTAGATTAGGACAGTGATGAGGACGAGCATTTAGCATTAGGGAGTGGGAGGAGAATTTTTGGGTTAGGGACTGGGAGGAAAGATGTAGGGTTAGTGAGCATGAAGGAAGTTTTAGGGTTAGGAAGCTGGAGGGGAGTTTTAGTGTTAGGGAGACAGATGGGAGTTTTAGGGCTATGGAGCAATCAAGGAATTTAGTTTTAGGGAAGGGATTAAAGTTTAGGTTTAGGGAATAATCAGGGACTTCAGTGTTTGAGAGAGAGAGTGGGGGTTTAGGGTATGGGACTGAGGACTCAGTTTTGGAATTGGGTGGTAGTTTTAGGGTTAGAATTAGAGCTCTGCTAGAGCTATATAGTTTTATAGAGTCAGATGCTAGGAGGGCTAAGTAGTTACAGGAGACTGGGCTGCTAGGAGTTGCAGCTCTTGCTTTTTCAAGCAAATGGCAGTCAGTGTATGAGTTGTGAATTACTAGCATGTGAACATTTGTAGTAGATCCAGTGTAACATGGGGTGTAGTTTTTTTGATGGCCTTTGTTTCTTTAAAAAATACTTCAATAAAAATGATTATAAAATGTTATTCCCTCAAGAATGACTTTTTTCAGCAAGGTTTGCTTGGTGTATAAACTCAGTTACTCAGTTACCATAAAAGGAACTAAACAACAACTCCTCTACATATTTATATACTTGTTTTTAATAGCTTTTTATCTATTTGTGGTTGTCTCCTTATATTTCCCATTTTGTAAAATTAGCAGTGCCTTGTTAAGTTTTTGCTGCACCGAATTACGAGTAAAAAAATGGTACAGCACTTCTATGTGCATATTTTTTCTAAATAATGTATTGCAAATGCATTCTGCATAGTATAGCCTCTGTCATACTTTTCACAGAATTATGAATTATCTTTTAAGTTTGCACAAGGTTATCGCCCTGGTAACATGAGCAATGAGGTCTTAAGATAATGAGGAAAACAACCAAAAGCCAAGCATGTGTGCAGACCAATGACTGAGAACCAAAACTTGCACACAAATCATGCCACCCCAAACAATCAATCCAAAGCCAATACACTTCTTTATTAAAAGATAAAAAGTCAGTTTAGCACTTTCAGCCAAACTATTAACACAAAGTTCATCAGAATTGACATTAGTGGGAAGTTCATTAATTTTTTTCATATGATTAATATAGCACACACGCTAGATTTAAAATTGTTTCAAAACTGGTATATTACTTTAAGTGTGCCATTTTTAATCGAAGAGATTATTTAAGAAGGAACCTTCCCAAAGACGTCATTTCTGATGAATTCCATGGTAATAATTTAAATGAAAGCACTAAACTGACTTATCTTTTTATTATCTTTTAATAAAGAAGTGTGTTGGCTTTGGATCAACTATTTATTTTGAGGAAAGTACTTAAAAATAAAATAGATTGCTGACTTTATATAACTGTTTGTTAGACGGGCAGACTGCATTGATATTTTCTCAAAGAGTACAGGGTTAAGAGGTCAAGGATTCAAGTATTGCTTTAGGGAACCAGAAAATGTAACTTCATCCCCATTAATTTCACCCCAGCTGCCTGAGTGTGTGTGAAGAATTATAAAGCAGAGATCACCTGTTGTATACTGTCGAAAACGATTAGTGCTGCAAACTCAAATGTCCTCCATTCATTGTAGATGCAGTTCAATATCCCAGCAGGATCCTCTCTGTTAATGAGCATGTAAGCTCAGTGGTTCCATTCTGTCTACAGCATTTCTTTTGCTAGCTACATAAAACTAGTTACTTAGGGTGACATTTATTACTCTCACTTAAAACTGGAAAAAATGTTCCTTGGCAAGAGTCTGATGCTTTTAAAGCTGACTGTGATATAACATTCCAAAGAAAATTTTTGCTGACTTCCATGGGTAACCAGGGCAGTTGTGATTAATTGTCTGTTCTAAAAATAGAACAGGCTATTCTCCTGGGATTATTAATGTTCTTTTCCGCATTTAAAGACTGCACTCTTTCTTGCATATTTTTCCATAATTTACCTTATCAGGCAGCCTGTGTAATTTCTGTAATATTTTTCAGCAGAATCACTGGCTATTAGTTTTGGCATGCTTTTGCTATCTGACGTATCTATGGAATATATGAAGAAAAAAAATATGTTCTAACAAGAAGAGTTAACTATTGGACTTGAATCAGAACTTTCTGAACCATGTTGATGCATAAAAATATAAGCAGTACTAAGAACAACTTTTCATCCAAAATATTCTAAATAAAGGCAATTAAATCTCAAACAATTTAGAGTAATATTAAAGTAAATTTGCCAGTTACACAATTAATATTCTGCAGCTGTTTCTACATTGATGCCTCTGTTTCATTGAATCCTTTTTCCACCTTAGCCTTTCTTGCTGCTTTGAACAATGCACAAAACAATGCTCAACTAAAACATTACAGTACTATCCACAATTAAAATATTTACCCAAATATACATCATTTATAGTTTTGCTGATGTATATCGATATATTTCAGTGCAGTTTGGAAATTATGAAAAAAATATAGCTAATGTCATGTAATACTAGCAGGTTACATTAGAAATGTATGTTTTGATAATGCTTTTGGGAACTCTGTCCTAGAAGAACAGAAAATCTTTCATTGCAGGTCATGTTAATACAGGCACTGTGAGAACTGTAGCTGATGTATGTCTGTGTCAAAGAAAATTGGCATTGTTGTGGTCAGTGGCATAGCAGGATAAAGCCCAGGGTACAACCAAGATGGCCCAAGTTTGATTGTGGTTTTAGCACTCAAAGGACTGAGGCAGGGAGGAACTGCAGCTGAAGTATGTCTGTGTCAAAGAGAATTGGCATTGTTGCAGTCAGTAGCATAGCAGGATAAAGCCCAGGGTACAACCAAGATGGCCCAAGTTTGATTGTGGCTTTAGCACTCAAAGGACTGAGGCAGGGAGGAACTGCAGCTGAAGTATGTCTGTGTCAAAGAGAATTGGCATTGTTGTGGTCAGTAGCATAGCAGGATAAAGCCCAGGGTACAACCAAGATGGCCCAAGTTTGATTGTGGCTTTGGCACTCAATGGACTGAGGCAGGGAGGATGGGGGTGAGTAACTATTGGCAGTTCTGCCATCTTTCTGAAGACAGGAGCCTTGACACACTGCACTGCTAGCCCTTATAAATGTCCAGGGGACAGCAGTAATAGGAGCATAGTGGCCATGAACTGCAAGGAAATTAGGGAGATGCATGTATGTTTACATGTGACCTTCTGTAGAAGCATTTTCCAGCTGCAGTGAAATGTGAGTTTGGAAGGCAGGGATGGGGCCCCAAAAGAATGATAGCCTGTGAGATACTTGACTCTCACCTCCAAAGGGGGATGAATGGGTTGTGAGGCTCTTGTCTTAGTTATAGAATGAATATGCTGTAGCCATTTTGCCTTGCTGGAGAAAATAATAGGATATCTCACACTCTTTAGGAAGAACAAATAGGTCAGTAGAGTGCTGGGGGTGGGGGAGAGAAGGAATTGGAGATTAAAAAAAGAGAATTCTCTGACAGAGCAGCTGATGCATGATGGAACCAACTATTTTTTTATTTTTTTTTTTATTTTATATATTTTACATTAGTTCACTGGGATAGTCTGACTGGATGTATGTCCATTTTCAGCGGAGACCCGGGGAGAAAAGCTCCACATTAAGACAATTTGCAAGACAGAAATCTTGACCATATAAAATACAGATAATGTCAGACAGGTAAAACATTTCAAATACAGGAACATTTATATAGTACTGTTATAGTAACATACCAACATTCCCGACTAAATAAGTTAAACATTTTGAGTAAAAGGATTAATAAAAACATTTTTTTTTTTTTTTTTTTTTTAGGGTAACATTGTTTATAAAGTTTACTAAACCATAGGAGGTGAGGTACTACAGTATGAATTAATAGAGAATATCAGAGCACCTAAAATAGCATGTTAAAGATAGATAGTAAAGAATGGTCCTGCTAGGGGAGAAAGTGTCAAATCAGGATTTGTGCATGGGCAAAGTCATTGGGCTTTAAGGAAGATTCTTAATTGCTTCTTGAAAAGTGGGGTAGAAGAAAGGGCTGTTAGTTCAGTTGGAAGAGTGTTCCAAGAGTTACCAATAGAGTTTGAGAACAAGCTATCTCCAGATTTGTTGTTGGACTTTAGGGTAGCTACTAGTACCTTATTAGCTGATCGAAGGGTTGCTTTTATATGAGCAGATGAGGGTAGAGAGTATGGGTGTATCTGTGGGATGGTGTAAGATCTTGTGTATAGTAGTAAGTTGCTGGAAAAGAATCTGGCTTTGAAATTCCAGCCATCCTAGCAATTTAAGATTTTGGCACTGATGGGTTCGAAAAGGGGCACCAGTGGCAAATCTAGCTATGTTATTATAGGCTGTTTCCAACTTATGAAGATTATTTTTGGATAAATTAGTATAGATTGGGGATGCATAGAGAAGGGTGGAGATTAAGTGAGTTTGGGCAATAGCAGCCCTAGCTAGAGGTGTGAGATAGGGTTTAAGTCTGTAGAGGAAACCAAGTTTTTTATTAACTGATTTAATGGTTAGATTGATATGTGTGTTGAAGTTTAGATTATGATCAATTGTTACACCTAAAAGTTTGGTGGTTGTGTCCGGAGTTATTACAGTACCATTATTAGATGTAATTGTGAAGTTGATAGCAGGAGACTTCTGAGTGGGAGAGAATAGTAACAATTTAGTGTTTTTTGGGGTTAAGGAGGAGACAGCGTTGATGGAACCAATTTTCAACTAAGGTAAATGCTGCTTGGGTACTCGAATGAAGTCCAGCAGGCGAGGAGGCTGAACATATTAATGTCAAGTCGTCAGCATATTGTATGCAGGTGGTTTGTGGAAGGGAGATTTTCAGATCATTTATGAAAATAGTGAAGAGGAGAGGTCCCAGAATAGAGCCTTGTGGGTCTCCAAGAGTTATAGGGAGAAGAGTAGATAGTTTATTTTCCCAGAGGACTACTTGTTGCCTATTTCCTAGATAGGATTTGAAACAATTAACTGCCTGGGTATCTAGTGAAAGTGATTTGAGTGAGTTTAATAGTAACTGATGATTAACCATATCAAATGCTTTTGAGAGGTCAATAAAGAGGGCTGAGGATAGTAAGCTGTTGTTACGATTTTTATTAATGCAGTCAGAAAAGGATAGTAGAGCAGTTGTAGTACTATGGAAAGGCCTAAAACCATACTGGCAGTCAACTAGCAGGTGGGTTTGGAGGAGATGATCAAGTAGCTGATGGTGAATACATCTCTCTGTAATATTTGCTAAGGGGGAAAGTAGGGCTATGGGGCAGAAGTTTGAAAGTTAATTTGATTTCCCACCCTTATGCAGTGGGATAATATATGAGACTTTCCAGAGGGATGGGATGGAACTTTCTGTAATGGTTCTGTTAATTAAGATGGAAACAGGGTAGGCAAGCACTCCAGCTGCCATTTGAAGGTATTCAGCTGGGAGGAGATCAGCTGATGGAGTGCATGGTTTAAGCTTAAGAAGTAGGGAGTGTATGAGAGATGTTGGGACAGGCTTCAGTTGTAGTACTTGGGGTAGGGTGGTTGGCAAGGATGAGTCAGTGGTGGTAACAGGTGGTAAGGTATTTGCTAAAGACTGAACACTTTCTAAAAAAAATTTGTTAAAAATATCAGCAATTTGGTTGGGAGAATTATGAGTCAAGTTAGAGGGGGTAGGTGTTTTGGCTTGTCCTGGATGGAGCAATTTATTTATTCCTGACTAGAATTTTTTTGTGGGTCTAGATATTGGGTTTGTTGGAATTTAAGGTAATAGTTTTTTTATTGAGGAATATTGATGTTTTAGTGGCATTCCTGAGCTGTTTAAAGTTTAAATGATCAATAGGGTTTTTGGTACTTCTCCATATATTCCAGATTTTATTTCTCAGTCTCATTTTTTGCCTTGTCTCATTTGAGAACCAGGGAGCAGGTTTATTTCTAGAGAGGGGGCATGGTGCTCAAGTAGTTTTAGGAATGTATTGTTAAAAAAAAAAGACTGCTTCATTGAGAGGTAGATATTTTAGGGGTGACCAATTGCAGGCTTTTAGCTCTGCTTGAAAGTTACCTAGGTTCAGGTTCTTTTTATTCCGGGTGGTTCTAAAGTTTAGTTGAGTGGGAATGGTGATCTTTTGTCTAGTTATAAAGGTAAGAGAGTGGTCACTAATATCATCAGGAAGTATGCCTATTTTGTAAGATTGGGGGTTATTGTTGACTAGTATCCAGTCTAAGTCTAAGGTAGTTTGTTTGTTGCTGGGTTTATGGGTTCTGGTAGGGTTGGTGATAGTTTGATAGAAGCCATAGAGATTAATGTGAGATGTAGGTTTGTCAGAAATACAACTGTTCCAGTCAGCATTAAAGTCTCCAAGGAGAATGGTTTCTTGTGGGAATGATGTGGAAAGCCAGTTAAGGATATTTTCAAGAGTACTTATGTTGTTGCCTGGGGGGATGTAAGAGCACATGATGTATATAGATTTATTAGCATTAATTTGGAGCTTAGATATTAAGATTTCAGCATTGCTAAGTGAGGGAGGTTGAGTGTTTAGTGAGGTTACCTGTAGTTCAGATTTAAACAATATCGCCACCCCCCACCCGTTTTGTTAGGCTGGTCAGTTCTAAGAATGTTATAACCTGGAGGGATGATATCTTTGTCTTTAGTAACTAGAAGGTTATAGCTCCACAATCCACAAACCACACCAACTAGTGTGTACGATGTTCTTAACGCAAAATAAGTTAATTATAATAAGGAAAATTAACTTATTTTGCGTTAAGAACATTGTACACACTAGTTGGTGTGGTTTGTGGATTGTGGAGCTATAACCTTCTTGTTCTAGCAGTTTGGATTTTTGTTTGCTCTGTCTTTAGTAACTGGTTTGAACCAGGTTTCTGTAAGACATAGGATGTCAAAGGAATGTAAGTCTAGTAGGGCATGAAGTTGGGTAATTTTGTTATTTAGAGAGAGTTCAAGGAAGAAGAGGGGGTATGGGAAATAGAGGTGAAGGAAGAATGGGAGTCAGGGAAGGTATTTCCAGGCCCTGGGTTTGGGTGAATGTCGCAGTGTAGTAGTAGGTACTGAGGATTGTGTGGAAGTTTTGCTAGTTTACATAAATAGGGTCTATTTTTCTGGTTTAGAAATACTTAATATTGTTTAATCTGTGAAACTGTGGGAGAAGGTAGGCTGATGAGGATCATCATTATTTCCAGGCCCTGGGTTTGGGTGAATGTCGCAGTGTAGTAGTAGGTACTGAGGATTGTGTGGAAGTTTTGCTAGTTTACAAAAATAGGGTCTATTTTTCTGGTTTAGAAATACTTAATATTGTTTAATCTGTGAAACTGTGGGAGAAGGTAGGCTGATGAGGATGTAATGTTACTGTGGGTTTGTGAGGCTGATAGATAGAAAGGGGAAGTTTGTTTAAAGGTGTGTTGAAATTGAAAGGAGCATAGGAATTCATAGCCTGTGAGGCTATGAGACAGAAGTAGAGTGGACAGAATTATGGGCAAGATGAAGAAATTAGAGAGTTTTAGTAAGCCAGGGATTGACATAATGAGAGAATGTGGGAATGTAAGTAATGAGAAAATAAGGGGTTATAGAAGGGCAAATATGAGGTGGGTTTGTTTAATGAGGAAAGTATAGATGGTGGAAGGTGTGAGTAAATTAGTAACAGATGGTTGAGTATGTAACGAGATATGTCAAGCTATTGGTTGATGTGGGGTGGGGTGTGTGGCTTCTAGCAGTATAAGGATAGGTGTCCTGGGGGTGGGTGGAGATTGGGGGTAGGGTAGGAGAGTGGAGTGAGCCCACAGGGCGAACGGAGTGGGCAAGAGCAGTAAGATAAATTCAGCCAAAAGATCAGCTGTCTTTCGTGTTTGGCATAATACAGAAGTAACTAAAGTCAAAACTGGGGAGCAGAGTATATAAGCTTATCAGATATCTGTAGATTATTTAGTAAAGCGAGAATGAGGTTCTCATGTACAAAGAGGGGGATTAGAATTGTACTGAAATGCCAAAGAATGGGTGTAGGACCTGAGGGATAGTTAGTTTTAATGCTAGAATATAGTGTAGGTAAAGACTGCCATCTAGTGGTCAGGGGAGGAATAGCAGCTGGGGAGGTAGGCAAGAAGCTATTCCAAAGGGATAAGATAGAGGATGAGGGGACAAAAGGGTGGAGGGAGGAACTGGCTTTGGGTCTGTGGTAGGCTACTAAATCTCACACCGGAGGGTTAACAAACAGTTATAGGCACTACAGAAAGGCAGTAAAAAGGTATTTTGCGACATACAAGTGCAAAAACTTTAGGAGTAAGTACAAGCTTTATGAGGCCAGGCAAGGATTCAGCTTCAGGGGCATCTTCAGGTTAGCAGGAGGTTATTCTTTAACTTTGAAGCAAGGAGGGAAAAACCCGGATGCACTTAAATGTACAAAAACTTTAGGAGTATGATGGCGCCTTTCTACATCAGGCTTTTCGATACCTCTGTAATTAAGCAGGAGTGGGTGTGGAGTTGTGCAGGTTCAAGGTGGGGGAAGGGATAGACTCAAAGTAATGCAAGATTGAGAGTCAGAAAAACTGGACTAAACCAGCTGCTAAAATGAAAACAGGAAAACCAAGCTAAGTTAATTGCAGGTCAGTGTGGTGCAGTATTTACCTAATAACTACAAATGTTATACTACTAATCTAGTACAGAGTGGTGAAAAGGACCACTACTAATGCAGGGAAAAAAAAAAGAAGTATGGGCTGCAGGTACATAGCTAAACATTTTCCAAGAGAAAGTTGTTTTAAGTAATTGACCTAGGAGTACTATAGGAAGAGAGAAATGGGGGGTGGACCAGTAGTGTACACACGTACAGTGAAAGGGATAGCAGTCTTCAGTTTAGAGGACAGATTAAATACAACTATAACATACACTAGTGTAGCTGAAAGCACTTTAGTGTTCCACCGACGCAGGGTCTCACAGTGCAGGGCAACGAGACAGCCTTGGGTTGATTGGAGGTTGTCCAAGACACAGGATGTAACTTTTGCTGAGGGGAACTAGTGTAGCTGAAAGCACTTTAGTATTCCACCGACGCAGGCTCTCACAGTGCAGGGCAACGAGACAGCCTTGGGTTGACTGGAGGTTGGCCAAGACACAGGATGTAACTTTTGCTGAGGGGAACCAGTGTAGCTGAAAGCACTTTAATGTTACACCGATGCAGGGTCTCACAGTGCAGGGCAATGAGACAGCCTTGGGTTGATTGGAGGTTGGCCAAGATTCAGGATGTAACTCTTGCTGAAGGGAACTAGTGTAGCTGAAAGCACTTTAGTGTTCGTCTCACAGTGCAGGGCAATGAGACAGCTCTGGGTTGATTGGAGGTTGGCCAAGACACAGGATGTAACTTTTGCTGAGGGGAACTAGTGTAGCTGAAAGCACTTTAGTGTTCTACCAACGCAGGGTCTCACAGTGCAGTGCAACGAGACAGCCTTGGGTTGATTGGAGGTTGGCCAAAACACAGGATGTAACTTTTGCTGAGGGGAACTAGTGAAGCTGAAAGCACTTTAGTGTTCCACCGATGCAGGGTCTCACAGTGCAGGGCAATGAGACAGCTCTGGGTTGATTGGAGGTTGGCCAAGACACAGGATGTAACTTTTGCTGAGGGGAACTAGTGTAGCTGAAAGCACTTTAGTGTTCTACCAACGCAGGGTCTCACAGTGCAGTGCAACGAGACAGCCTTGGGTTGATTGGAGGTTGGCCAAAACACAGGATGTAACTTTTGCTGAGGGGAACTAGTGAAGCTGAAAGCACTTTAGTGTTCCACCGATGCAGGGTCTCACAGTGCAGGGCAATGAGACAGCCTTGGGTTGATTGGAGGTTGGCCAAAATTCAGGATGTAACTTTTGCTGAAGGGAACGAGTGTAGCTGAAAGCACTTTAGTGTTCGTCTCACAGTGCAGGGCAACGAGACAGCCCTGGGTTTATTGGAGATTGGACAAGACACAGGATGTAACTTTTGCTGAGGGGAACTAATGTAGCTGAAAGCACTTTGGTGTTCCACTGACACAGGGTCTTACAATGCAGGGCAATGAGACAGCCTTGGGTTGATTGGAGGTTGGCCAAGACACAGGATGTAACTTTTGCTGAGGGGAACTAGTGTAGCTGAAAGCACTTTAGTATTCCACCGACTCAGGGTCCAACAGTGCAGGGCAATGAGAGAACCTTGGGTTGATTGGAGGTTGGCCAAGACACAGGATGTAACTTTTGCTGAGGGGAACTAGTGTAGCTGAAAGCACTTTAGTGTTCCACCGACGAAGGGTCTCACAGGGCAGGGCAACGAGACAGCCTTGGGTTGATTGGATGTTGGCCAAGACACAGGATGTAACTTTTGCTTAGGGGAACTAGTGTAGCTGAAAGCACTTTAGTGTTCCACCGACACAGGGTCTCACAGGGCAGTACAATGACACAGCCTTGGGTTGATTGGAGATTGGCCAAGACACAGGATGTAACTTTTGCTAAGGGGAACTAGTGTAGCTGAAAGCACTTTAGTGTTCCACCTACACAGGGTCTCACAATGCAGGGCAACGAGAGAACCTTGGGTTGATTGGAGGTTGGCCAAGACACAGGATGTAACTTTTGTTGAGGGGAACTAGTGTAGCTGAAAGCACTTTAGTATTCCACCGACGCAGGGTCTCACAGTGCAGGGCAATGAGACAGCCTTGGGTTAATTGGAGGTTGGCCAAGATTCAGGATGTAACTTTTGCTGAAGGGAACGAGTGTAGCTGAAAGCACTTTAGTGTTCGTCTCACAGTGCAGGGCAACGAGACAGCCCTGGGTTGAATGGAGATTGGCCAAGACACAGGATGTAACTTTTGCTGAGGGGAACTAGTGTAGCTGAAAGCACTTTGGTGTTCCACTGATGCAGGGTCTTACAATGCAGGGCAATGAGACAGCCTTGGGTTGATTGGAGGTTGGCCAAGACACAGGATGTAGCTTTTGCTGAGGGGAACTAGTGTAGCTGAAAGCACTTTAGTATTCCACCGACTCAGGGTCTCACAGGGCAGGGCAACGAGACAGCCTTGGGTTGATTGGAGGTTGGCCAAGACACAGGATGTAACTTTTGCTTAGGGGAACTAGTGTAGCTGAAAGCACTTTAGTGTTCCACCGACACAGGGTCTCACAGGGCAGTACAACGACACAGCCTTGGGTTGATTGGAGATTGGCCAAGACACAGGATGTAACTTTTGCTAAGGGGAACTAGTGTAGCTGAAAGCACTTTAGTGTTCCACCTACACAGGGTTTCACAATGCAGGGCAACGAGAGAACCTTGGGTTGATTGGAGCTTGGCCAAGACACAGGATGTAACTTTTGTTGAGTGGAACTAGTGTAGCTGAAAGCACTTTAGTATTCCACCAACGCAGGGTCTCACAGTGCAGGGCAATGAGACAGCCTTGGGTTAATTGGAGGTTGGCCAAGATTCAGGATGTAACTTTTGCTGAAGGGAACGAGTGTAGCTGAAAGCACTTTAGTGTTCGTCTCACAGTGCAGGGCAACGAGACAGCCCTGGGTTGATTGGAGATTGGCCAAGACACAGGATGTAACTTTTGCTGAGGGGAACTAGTGTAGCTGAAAGCACTTTGGTGTTCCACTGATGCAGGGTCTTACAATGCAGGGCAATGAGACAGCCTTGGGTTGATTGGAGGTTGGCCAAGACACAGGATGTAACTTTTGCTGAGGGGAACTAGTGTAGCTGAAAGCACTTTAGTATTCCACCGACTCAGGGTCATACAGTGCATGGCAATGAGAGAACCTTGGGTTGATTGGAGGTTGGCCAAGACACAGGAGTAACTTTTGCTGAGGGGAACTAGTGCAGCTGAAAGCACTTTCGTGTCCCACCGATGCAGGGTCTCAAAGTGCAGGGCAACGAGACAGCCTTGGGTTGATTGGATGTTGGCCAAGACACAGGATGTAACTTTTGCTGAGGGGAACTAGTGTAGCTGAAAGCACTTTAGTGTTCCACCGATGCAGGGTCTCACAGAGCAGGGCAAAGAGACAGCTTTGGGTTGATTGGAGGTTGGCCAAGACACAGGATGTAACTTTTGCTTAGGGGAACTAGTGTAGCTGAAAGCACTTTAGTGTTCCACTGACACAGGGTCTCACAGGGCAGGGCAACGACACAGCCTTGGGTTGATTGGAGATTGGCCAAGACACAGGATGTAACTTTTGCTGAGGGGAACTAGTGTAGCTGAAAGCACTTTAGTGTTCCACCCACACAGGGTCTCACAGTGCAGGGCAACGAGAGAACCTTGGGTTGATTGGAGGTTGGCCAAGACACAGGATGTAACATTTGTTGAGGGGAACTAGTGTTGCTGAAAGCACTTTAGTGTTCCACCGATGCAGGATCTCACAGCGCAGGGCAACGAGACAGCCTTGGGTTGATTGGAGGTTGGCCAAGACACAGGATGTAACTTTTGCTGAGGGGAACTAGTGTAGCTGAAAGCACTTTAGTGTTCCACTGATGCAGGGTCTCACAGTGCAGGGCAGCAAGACAGCCTGGGGTTGATTGGAGACTGGCCAAGACACAGGATGTAACTTTTGCTGAAAGAACTAGTGTAGCTGAAAGCACTTTATTGTTCCACTGATGCAGGGTCTCACAGTGCAGGGCAACGAGACAGGCTTGGGTTGACTGGAGGTTGGCCAAGACACAGGATGTAACTTTTGCTGAGGGGAACCAGTGTAGCTGAAAGCACTTTAATGTTCCACTGACGCAGGGTCTCACAGTGCAGGGCAATGAAACAGCCTTGGGTTGACTGGAGGTTGGCCAAGACACAGGATGTAACTTTTGCTGAGGGGAACTAGTGTAGCTGAAAGCACTTTAGTATTCCACCAATGCAGGGTCTCACAGTGCAGGGCAATGAGACAGCCTTGGGTTGACTGGAGGTTGGCCAAGACACAGGATGTAACTTTTGCTGAGGGGAACTAGTGTAGCTGAAAGCACTTTAGTGTTCCACCGATGCAGGGTCTCACAGTGCAGGGCAACAAGAGTGCCTTAGGTTGATTGGAGGTTGGCGAAGACACAGGATGTAACTTTTGCTGAGGGGAACAAGTGTAGCTGAAAGCACTTTAGTGTTCCACCAATGCAGGGTCTCACAGTGCAGTGCAATGAGACAGCCTTGGGTTGAATGGAGGTTGGCCAAAACACAGGATATAACCACAGTGCAGGGCAATGAGACAGCCTTGGGTTGATTGGAGGTTGGCCAAGATTCAGGATGTAACTTTTGCTGAAGGGAACGAGTGTAGCTGAAAGCACTTTAGTGTTCATCTCACAGTGCAGTGCAACGAGGCAGCCTTGGGTTGATTGGAGGTTGGCCAAAACACGGGATGTAACTTTTGCTGAGGGGAACTAGTAAAGCTGAAAGCACTTTAGTGTTCCACCGACGCATGGTCTCACAGTGCAGGGCAATGAGACAGCCTTGGGTTGATTGGAGACTGGCCAAGACACAGGATGTAACTTTTGCTAAGGGGAACTAGTGTAGCTGAAAGCACTTTGGTGTTCCACTGACGCAGGGTCTTACAATGCAGGGCAATGAGAAAGCCTTGCGTTGATTGGAGGTTGGCCAAGACACAGGATGTAACTTTTGCTGAGTGGAACTAGTGTAGCTGAAAGCACATTAGTATTCCACCGACACAGGGTCTCACAGTGCAGGGCAACGAGAGAACCTTGGGTTGATTGGAGGTTGTCCAAGACACAGGATGTAACTTTTCCTGAGGGGAACTAGTGTAGCTGAAAGCAATTTAGTGTTCCACCGATGCAGGCTCTCACAGTGCAGGGCAACGAGACAGCCTTGGGTTGACTGGAGGTTGGCCAAGACACAGGATGTAACTTTTGCTGAGGGGAACCAGTGTAGCTGAAAGCACTTTAATGTTACACCGATGCAGGGTCTCACAGTGCAGGGCAATGAGACAGCCTTGGGTTGATTGGAGGTTGGCCAAGATTCAGGATGTAACTTTTGCTGAAGGGAACTAGTGTAGTTGAAAGCACTTTTGTGTTCGTCTCACAGTGCAGGGCAATGAGACAGCTCTGGGTTGATTGGAGGTTGGCCAAGACACAGGATGTAACTTTTGCTGAGGGGAACTAGTGTAGCTGAAAGCACTTTCGTGTTCTACCAACGCAGGGTCTCACAGTGCAATGCAACGAGACAGCCTTGGGTTGATTGGAGGTTGGTCAAAACACAGGATGTAACTTTTGCTGAGGGGAACTAGTGAAGCTGAAAGCACTTTAGTGTTCCACCGATGCAGGGTCTCACAGTGCAGGGCAATGAGACAGCCTTGGGTTGATTGGAGGTTGGCCAAAATTCAGGATGTAACTTTTGCTGAAGGGAACGAGTGTAGCTGAAAGCACTTTAGTGTTCGTCTCACAGTGCAGGGCAACGAGACAGCCCTGGGTTGGTTGGAGATTGGCCAAGACACAGAATGTAACTTTTGTTGAGGGGAACTAGTGTAGCTGAAAGCACTTTGGTGTTCCACTGACGCAGGGTCTTACAATGCAGGGCAATGAGACAGCCTTGGGTTGATTGGAGGTTGGCCAAGACACAGGATGTAACTTTTGCTGAGGGGAACTAGTGTAGCTGAAAGCACTTTAGTATTCCACCGACTCAGGGTCTCACAGTGCAGGGCAACGAGAGAACCTTGGGTTGATTGGAGGTTGGCCAAGACACAGGAGTAACTTTTGCTGAGGGGAACTAGTGTAGCTGAAAGCACTTTAGTGTTCCACCGACGCAGGGTCTCACAGGGCAGGGCAACGAGACAGCCTTGGGTTGATTGGAGGTTGGCCAAGACACAGGATGTAACTTTTGCTTAGGGGAACTAGTGTAGCTGAAAGCACATTAGTGTTCCACCGACACAGGGTCTCACAGGGCAGTACAACGACACAGCCTTGGGTTGATTGGAGATTGGCCAAGACACAGGATGTAACTTTTGCTGAGGGGAACTAGTGTAGCTGAAAGCACTTTAGTGTTCCACCGACACAGGGTCTCACAATGCAGGGCAACGAGAGAACCGTGGGTTGATTGGAGGTTGGCCAAGACACAGGATGTAACTTTTGTTGAGGGGAACTAGTGTAGCTGAAAGCACTTTAGTATTCCACCGACGCAGGGTCTCACAGTGCAGGGCAATGAGACAGCCTTGGGTTGATTGGAGGTTGGCCAAGATTCAGGATGTAACTTTTGCTGAAGGGAACGAGTGTAGCTGAAAGCACTTTAGTGTCCGTCTCACAGTGCAGGGAAGCAAGACAGCCCTGGGTTGATTGGAGATTGGCCAAGACACAGGATGTAACTTTTGCTGAGGGGAACTAGTGTAACTGAAAGCACTTTAGTGTTCCACTGATGCAGGGTCTCACAGTGCAGGGCAATGAGACAGCCTTGGGTTGATTGGAGGTTGGCCAAGACACAGGATGTAACTTTGGATGAAGGGAACTAGTGTAGCTGAAAGCACTTTAGTATTCCACCGACTCAGGGTCATACAGTGCATGGCAATGAGAGAACCTTGGGTTGATTGGAGGTTGGCCAAGACACAGGATGTAACTTTTGCTGAGGGGAACTAGTGTAGCTGAAAGCTCTTTAGTGTTCCACCGATGCAGGGTCTCAAAGTGCAAGGCAATGAGACAGCCTTGGGTTGATTGGAGTTTGGCCAAGACACAGGATGTAACTTATGCTGAGGGGAACTAGTGTAGCTGAAAGCACTTTAGTGTTCCACCGATGCAGGGTCTCACAGTGCAGGGCAAAGAGACAGCTTCGGTTGATTGGAGGTTGGCCAAGACACAGGATGTAACTTTTGCTGAGGGGAACTAGTGTAGCTTAAAGCACTTTAGTGTTCCACTGACGCATGGTCTCACAGTGCAGGGCAATGAGACAGCCTTGGGTTGATTGGAGGTTGGCCAAGACACAGGATGTAACTTTTGCTGAGGGGAACTAGTGTAGCTGAAAGCACTTTAGTGTTCCACCGACACAGGGTCTCACAGTGCAGGGCTATGAGACAGCCTTGGGTTGATTGGAGGTTGGCCAAGACACAGGATGTAACTTTTGCTGAGGGGAACTAGTGTAGCTGAAAGCACTTTAGTGTTCCACCGATGCAGGGTCTCACAGTGCAGGGCAACGAGACAGCCTTGGGTTGATTGGAGGTTGGCCAAGACACAGGATGTAACTTTTGCTGAGGGGAACTAGTGTAGCTGAAAGCACTTTAGTGTTCCACCGATGCAGGGTCTCACAGTGCAGGGCAGCAAGACAGCCTTGGGTTGATTGGAGGTTGGCCAAGACACAGGATGTAACTTTTGCTGAGGGAACTAGTGTAGCTGAAAGCACTTTAGTGTTCCACTGACACAGGGTCTCACAGGGCAGGGCAACGACACACCCTTGGGTTGATTGGAGATTGGCCAAGACACAGGATGTAACTTTTGCTGAGGGGAACTAGTGTAGCTGAAAGCACTTTAGTGTTCCACTGACACAGGGTCTCACAGTGCAGGGCAATGAGACAGCCTTGGGTTGATTGGAGGTTGGCCAAGACACAGGATGTAACTTTTGCTGAGGGGAACTAGTGTAGCTGAAAGCACTTTAGTGTTCCACCGATGCAGGGTCTCACAGTGCAGGGCAACGAGACAGCCTTGGGTTGATTGGAGGTTGGCCAAGACACAGGATGTAACTTTTGCTGAGGGAACTAGTGTAGCTGAAAGCACTTTAGTGTTCCACTGATGCAGGGTCTCACAGTGCAGGGCAACGAGACAGCCTTGGGTTGATTGGAGGTTGGCCAAGACACAGGATGTAACTTTTGCTGAGGGGAACTAGTGTAGCTGAAAGCACTTTAGTGTTCCACCGACACAGGGTCTCACAGTGCAGGGCAACGAGACAGCCTTGGGTTGATTGGAGGTTGGCCAAGACACAGGATGTAACTTTTGCTGAGGGGAACTAGTGTAGCTGAAAGCACTTTAGTGTTCCACCGACGCAGGGTCTCACAGTGCAGGGCAATGAGACAGCCTTGGGTTGATTGGAGGTTGGCCAAGACACAGGATGTAACTTTTGCTGAGGGGAACTAGTGTAGCTGAAAGCACTTTAGTGTTCCACTGATGCAGGGTCTCACAGTGCAGGGCAATGAGACAGCCTTGGGTTGATTGGAGGTTGGCCAAGACACAGGATGTAACTTTTGCTGAGGGAACTAGTGTAGCTGAAAGCACTTTAGTGTTCCGTCTCACAGTGCAGGGCAACAAGACAGCCTTGGGTTGATTGGAGGTTGGCCAAGACACAGGATGTAACTTTTGCTGAGGGGAACTAGTGTAGCTGAAAGCACTTTAGTGTTCCACTGATGCAGGGTCTCACAGTGCAGGGCAATGAGACAGCCTTGGGTTGATTGGAGGTTGGCCAAGACACAGGATGAAACCTTTGCTGAGGGGAACTAGTGTAGCTGAAAGCACTTTAGTGTTCCACCGATGCAGGGTCTCACAGTGCAGGGCAATGAGACAGCCTTGGGTTGATTGGAGGTTGGCCAAGACACAGGATGTAACTTTTGCTGAGGGAACTAGTGTAGCTGAAAGCACTTTAGTGTTCCACCGATGCAGGGTCTCACAGTGCAGGGCAATGAGACAGCCTTGGGTTGATTGGAGGTTGGCCAAGACACAGGATGTAACTTTGCTGAGGGAAACTAGTGTAGCTGAAAGCACTTTAGTGTTCCACTGATGCAGGGTCTCACAGTGCAGGGCAAAGAGACAGCCTTGGGTTGATTGGAGGTTGGCCAAGACACAGGATGAAACTTTTGCTGAGGGGAACTAGTGTAGCTGAAAGCACTTTAGTGTTCCACTGACACAGGGTCTCACAGTGCAGGGCAACGAGACAGCCTTGGGTTGATTGGAGGTTGGCCAAGACACAGGATGTAACTTTTGCTGAGGGGAACTAGTGTAGCTGAAAGCACTTTAGTGTTCCACCGATGCAGGGTCTCACAGTGCAGGGCAACGAGACAGCCTTGGGTTGATTGGAGGTTGGCCAAGACACAGGATGAAACTTTTGCTGAGGGGAACTAGTGTAGCTGAAAGCACTTTAGTGTTCCACCGATGCAGGGTCTCACAGTGCAGGGCAATGAGACAGCCTTGGGTTGATTGGAGGTTGGCCAAGACACAGGATGAAACTTTGCTGAGGGGAACTAGTGTAGCTGAAAGCACTTTAGTGTTCCACTGATGCAGGGTCTCACAGTGCAGGGCAATGAGACAGCCTTGGGTTGATTGGAGGTTGGCCAAGACACAGGATGAAATCTTTGCTGAGTGGAACTAGTGTAGCTGAAAGCACTTTAGTGTTCCACTGACACAGGGTCTCACAGTGCAGGGCAATGAGACAGCCTTGGGTTGATTGGAGGTTGGCCAAGACACAGGATGTAACATTTGTTGAGGGGAACTAGTGTTGCTGAAAGCACTTTAGTGTTCCACCGATGCAGGATCTCACAGCGCAGGGCAACGAGACAGCCTGGGGTTGATTGGAGACTGGCCAAGACACTGGATGTAACTTTTGCTGAGGGAACTAGTGTAGCTGAAAGCACTTTATTGTTCCACTGATGCAGGGTCTCACAGTGCAGGGCAACGAGACAGCCTTGGGTTGATTGGAGGTTGTCCAAGACACAGGATATAACTTTTGCTGAGGGGAACTAGTGTAGCTGAAAGCACTTTTTTGTTCCACCGACGCAGGCTCTCACAGTGCAGGGCAACGAGACAGGCTTGGGTTGACTGGAGGTTGGCCAAGACACAGGATGTAACTTTTGCTGAGGGGAACCAGTGTAGCTGAAAGCACTTTAATGTTCCACCGACGCAGGGTCTCACAGTGCAGGGCAATGAAACAGCCTTGGGTTGACTGGAGGTTGGCCAAGACACAGGATGTAACTTTTGCTGAGGGGAACTAGTGTAGCTGAAAGCACTTTAGTATTCCACCAATGCAGGGTCTCACAGTGCAGGGCAATGAGACAGCCCTGGGTTGACTGGAGGTTGGCCAAGACACAGGATGTAACTTTTGCTGAGGGGAACTAGTGTAGCTGAAAGCACTTTAGTGTTCCACCGATGCAGGGTCTCACAGTGCAGGGCAACAAGAGTGCCTTAGGTTGATTGGAGGTTGGCGAAGACACAGGATGTAACTTTTGCTTAGGGGAACAAGTGTAGCTGAAAGCACTTTAGTGTTCTACCAACGCAGGGTCTCACAGTGCAGTGCAACGAGACAGCCTTGGGTTGATTGGAGGTTGGCCAAAACACAGGATGTAACATTTGCTGAGGGGAACTACTGAAGCTGAAAGCACTTTAGTGTTCCACCAACACAGGGTGTCACAGTGCAGGGCAATGAAACAGCCTTGGGTTGATTGGAGGTTGGCCAAGATTCAGGATGTAACTTTTGCTGAAGGGAACGAGTGTAGCTGAAAGCACTTTAGTGTTCATCTCACAGTGCAGTGCAACGAGGCAGCCTTGGGTTGATTGGAGGTTGGCCAAAACACGGGATGTAACTTTTGCTGAGGGGAACTAGTGAAGCTGAAAGCACTTTAGTGTTCCACCGACGCAGGGTCTCACAGTGCAGGGCAATGAGACAGCCTTGGGTTGATTGGAGACTGGCCAAGACACAGGATGTAACTTTTGCTAAGGGGAACTAGTGTAGCTGAAAGCACTTTGGTGTTCCACTGACGCAGGGTCTTACAATGCAGGGCAATGAGACAGCCTTGGGTTGATTGGAGGTTGGCCAAGACACAGGATGTAACTTTTGCTGAGTGGAACTAGTGTAGCTGAAAGCACTTTAGTATTCCACCGACACAGGGTCTCACAGTGCAGGGCAACGAGAGAACCTTGGGTTGATTGGAGGTTGGCCAAGACACAGGATGTAACTTTTGCTGAGGGGAACTAGTGCAGCTGAAAGCACTTTAGTGTCTCACCGATGCAGGGTCTCACAGTGCAGGGCAAAGAGACAGCCTGGGGTTGATTGGATGTTGGCCAAGACACAGGATGTAACTTTTGCTGAGGGGAACTAGTGTAGCTGAAAGCACTTTAGTGTTCCACCGACGCAGGGTCTCACAGGGCAAGGCAACGAGACAGCCTTGGGTTGAATGGAGGTTGGCCAAGACACAGGATGTAACTTTTGCTTAGGGGAACTAGTGTAGCTGAAAGCACTTTAGTGTTCCACCGACACAGGGTCTCACAGGGCAGGGCAATGAGACAGCCTTGGGTTGATTGGAGATTGGCCAAGACACAGGATGTAACTTTTGCTGAGGGGAACTAGTGTAGCTGAAAGCACTTTAGTGTTCCACCGACACAGGGCCTCACAGTGCAGGGCAATGAGAGAACCTTGGGTTGATTGGAGGTTGGCCAAGACACAGGATGTAACTTTTGCTGAGGGAAACTAGTGTAGCCTAAAGCACTTTAGTGTCCCACCGATGCAGGGTCTCACAGTGCAGGGCAACGGGACAGTCTTGGGTTGATTGGAGGTTGGCCAAGACACAGGATGTAACTTTTGTTGAGGGGAACTATGGTAGCTGAAAGCACTTTAGTGCTCCACCGATGCAGGGTCTCACAGGGCAGGGCACCGAGACAGTCTTGGGTTGATTGGAGGTTGGCCAAGACACAGGATGTAACTTTTGCTGAGGGGAACTAGTGTAGCTGAAAGCACTTTTGTGTTCCACCGACGCAGGCTCTCACAGTGCAGGGCAACGAGACAGCCTTGGGTTGACTGGAGGTTGGCCAAGTTACAGGATGTAACTTTTGCTGAGGGGAACCAGTGTAGCTGAAAGCACTTTAGTATTCCACCAATGCAGGATCTCACAGTGCAGGGCAATGAGACAGCCCTGGGTTGACTGGAGGTTGGCCAAGACACAGGATGTAACTTTTGCTGAGGGGAACTAGTGTAGCTGAAAGCACTTTAGTGTTCCACCGATGCAGGGTCTCACAGTGCAGGGCAACAAGAGTGCCTTAGGTTGATTGGAGGTTGGCGAAGACACAGGATGTAACTTTTGCTTAGGGGAACAAGTGTAGCTGAAAGCACTTTAGTGTTCCACCAACGCAGGGTCTCACAGTGCAGTGCAACTAGACAGCCTTGGGTTGATCGGAGGTTGGCCAAAACACAGGATGTAACTTTTGCTGAGGGGAACTAGTGAAGCTGAAAGCACTTTAGTGTTTCACCAACACAGGGTGTCACAGTGCAGGGCAATGAGACAGCCTTGGGTTGATTGGAGGTTGGCCAAGATTCAGGATGTAACTTTTGCTGAAGGGAACGAGTGTAGCTGAAAGCACTTTAGTGTTCATCTCACAGTGCAGTGCAACAAGGCAGCCTTGGGTTGATTGGAGGTTGGCCAAAACACGGGATGTAACTTTTGCTGAGGGGAACTAGTGAAGCTGAAAGCACTTTAATGTTCCACCGACGCAGGGTCTCACAGTGCAGGGCAATGAGACAGCCTTGGGTTGATTGGAGACTGGCCAAGACACAGGATGTAACTTTTGCTAAGGGGAACTAGTGTAGCTGAAAGCACTTTGGTGTTCCACTGACGCAGGGTCTTACAATGCAGGGCAATGAGACAGCCTTGGGTTGATTGGAGGTTGGCCAAGACACAGGATGTAACTTTTGCTGAGTGGAACTAGTGTAGCTGAAAGCACTTTAGTATTCCACCGACACAGGGTCTCACAGTGCAGGGCAACGAGAGAACCTTGGGTTGATTGGAGGTTGGCCAAGACACAGGATGTAACTTTTGCTGAGGGGAACTAGTGCAGCTGAAAGCACTTTAGTGTCCCACCGATGCAGGGTCTCACAGTGCAGGGCAACGAGACAGCCTGGGGTTGATTGGATGTTGGCCAAGACACAGGATGTAACCTTTGCTGAGGGGAACTAGTGTAGCTGAAAGCACTTTAGTGTTCCACCGACGCAGGGTCTCACAGGGCAGGGCAACGAGACAGCCTTGGGTTGAATGGAGGTTGGCCAAGACACAGGATGTAACTTTTGCTTAGGGGAACTAGTGTAGCTGAAAGCACTTTAGTGTTCCACCGACACAGGGTCTCACAGGGCAGGGCAATGAGACAGCCTTGGGTTGATTGGAGATTGGCCAAGACACAGGATGTAACTTTTGCTGAGGGGAACTAGTATAGTTGAAAGCACTTTAGTGTTCCACCGACACAGGGCCTCACAGTGCAGGGCAATGAGAGAACCTTGGGTTGATTGGAGGTTGGCCAAGACACAGGATGTAACTTTTGCTGAGGGAAACTAGTGTAGCCTAAAGCACTTTAGTGTCCCACCGATGCAGGGTCTCACAGTGCAGGGCAACGGGACAGTCTTGGGTTGATTGGAGGTTGGCCAAGACACAGGATGTAACTTTTGTTGAGGGGAACTATGGTAGCTGAAAGCACTTTAGTGCTCCACCGATGCAGGGTCTCACAGGGCAGGGCACCGAGACAGCCTTTGGTTGATTGGAGGTTGGCCAAGACACAGGATGTAACTTTTGCTGCGGGGAACTAGTGTAGCTGAAAGCACTTTATTGTTCCACTGATGCAGGCTCTCACAGTGCAGGGCAATGAGACAGCCTTGGGTTGATTGGAGGTTGGCCAAGACACAGGATGTAATGTTTGCTGAGGGGAACTAGTGTAGCTGAAAGCACTTTATTGTTCCACCGACGCAGGCTCTCACAGTGCAGGGCAATGAGACAGCCTTGGGTTGATTGGAGGTTGGCCAAGACACAGGATGTAACATTTGCTGAGGGGAACTAGTGTAGCTGAAAGCACTTTAGTGTTCCACCGATGCAGGGTCTCACAGTGCAGGGCAACGAGAGAGCCTTAGGTTGATTGGAGGATGGCCAAGACACAGGATGTGACTTTTGCTGAGGGGAACTAGTGTAGCTGAAAGCACTTTAGTATCCCACCGATGCAGGGTCTCACAGTGCAGGGCAATGAGGCAGCCTTGGGTTGATTGGAGGTTGGCCAAGACACAGGATGTAACTTTTGCTGAGGGGAACTAGTGTAGCTGAAAGCACTTTAGTGTTCCACCGACACAGGGTCTCACAGGGCAGGGCAACGAGACAGCCTTGGGTTGATTGGAGGTTGGCCAAGACACAGGATGTAACTTTTGCTGAGGGGAACTAGTGTAGTTGAAAGCATTTTAGTGTTCCACCGATGCAGGGTCTCACAGTGCAGGGCAACGAGACAGCCTTGGGTTGACTGGAGATTGGCCAAGACACAGGATGTAACTTTTGCTGAGTGGAACTAGTGTAGCTGAAAGCACTTTTGTGTTCCACCGACTCAGGGTCTCAGAGGGCAGTGCAACAAGACAGCCTTGGGTTGATTGGAGGTTGGCCTAGACACAGGATGTAACTTTTGCTGAGGGGCATGCAAGCACACTACTTGGTATTCCTATGAAGCAAGGCAGAAAAGCTAAGTTAAAAGATGGTGCCGTTCTCAGCTACTTGAAATGGTCTACCAATCGACTGCTTAGTTCTTACCTATGAAGTTGTGAACCTTTAACTCCCATGTAGAAACAAGATCTCATTATTGTCCTATGTTTAAACCATGTTGTCAATGAGGAAGGCCATTTTGAAATTTGGTCAGACTTTCAGTCTTACAGTTGAAGAATTTCTCATGTCTGTGATTCCATTATGTATTGTGAAAAGGATGCCTGTCATTGGTACGAGTTTCTGATACCCATATTACTTTGTCCCAATCATTGCTATCTTGTTTTTATTTCCATATTGACTATTATCAGGTAGCTGTGCTGAGATATTTTGCTCATTATGCATTGTATTCTAATAACTGAACTGCACAATGTTCAGCATCATCTATTTTATTATGAAATTGAACTTGCTTACCTACAACCACCTGTTCTACTCAGTTCTTCCTATTGTTACTATCCTATTAGTGTGTAAGATACTTTACTTTTTTAGTATATCTAAGTGCAGTTTATGTATAATTCAAATCAAGCCAACAAGATTAGTGACTCTATAAAATCACAGTTTATGCATCAAAACACAGTGGTTGAATCAATACTGAAACAAAGATATGCCTTACATAATTTGCTGAACTAGTATATTTACTGATATATATATATATATATATATATATATATATATATATATATATATATATATATACATATTATATATATATATAATATATATATATTATATATATATATAATATATATATATATATATATATATATATATATATATATATATATATATATATGGATCTACCTGACTACATCGACACGTCATAACACCGACACCGACTCAGAAGATCAATAAGGCAGAAGACCGACGGAGGAAAACACCGACGCTGAGAACACTGAGATGGGGAAAGGATGTGTAAGTATGCAGTAGTGACGGCCGTTAGGGTGCGAGTAAGGTAAGTGTGCGATGTTGACGGTCTGTAGGGATAGGGGTGGGATAAGTGAGTTAGGGTTAGGGCGGGTTAGGTAAGGTGCGAGTAAGGTAAGTGTCATGTTGACGGTCTGTAGGGATAGGGGTGGGATAAGTGAGTTAGGGTTAGGGCGTTTAGGTAAGGGTGCAGTAGTGATATTTTTTGGGTTAGGGGGTTAAGTGAGTTAGGGTTAGGGCGCTGGGTTAGGTGAGTGTTCGATAGTGACGGACCTTAGGGTTAGGGTTTCGTTAGGGTTGTAGATAGTTGTGTATGTAAGGGTTAGTGTTGGTTTGTAAGGATTTTGGTGTGCTTGTGTTGTGTGTGTGGGTTTTGGACAGGGGATTTGTTTTGTTTGTTGTTCTGATGTGTCGAGTGTATGAGGTGTCGTGTTTGTGAACTGTCGATTATGTGGTGTCGGTGAAGTCGTGTTGTGAAGTGTCAATGTTGTCTGGTAGATCCATATATATATATATATATATAGATATATATATATATATATATATATATATATATATATATATATATATCTACAAAGCTCTTGCAAGTAGTGACCCATATCAGATCAATGCTATGAACGTGGACACCTAATCCCAGAGAATAAAGTGGGATTCTTGCAAACCCATCATCACCAAACCTTCCACACAACACAGACTCAGCCATGCACCAGTACTCAACCATGCTCATCAGGTACTTGATTTGTATGAAATGTACTATATTTACTAGAACGTTTCTCCATGGGCCTCCACTGAAAATGGGTTAAAACAGGTGAGTCAGTCTATCACAGAAAATAAATGGGACAGGTAGATGGATACATGCATACGTACACACATACATACATGCATAACATCTTAGAAGTACACACGTCACCGGTTCTGCATTTTCTTGCTGCTTTTAGCTAAGTCCACCTAAAACACAGATTTCCTAGAGTTTCTGTGATTTAAAAAGCTTGTTTCAGCTACATATTGTACTTATTTTACTGCCTGCACTTTAACAAAGTCGTTTTTGTGTTTAAATTACCTGTTTAACTGTTGTAGGCTACACACTTAAGTGTGATAGCCATTTCTGTGCATTTAAAGTGTTTTTTTTTATTGTATCTGCTTTACTTTCTGAAAAAAACAAAACAAAAAAAATCTATACTTTTTTCCCCACCTTTTTAAGCTAGTATAGTCCAGTTTTCAGGATAGTGCTGAATTCAGGGGTGTGTTACAAGTTTCCGTGTTTGCCCATACCTTACTTGGATAGAAGGAAGTTTATCTGTTCACTGTGAGAGATGGAACTTTGAACAGCCTATCTGTCCCTGGAGGAGTGGTTTCAGTCCAGAAATTAGTAGTTTATTGGCCATTTTGGGCTAATTTCTATCTCTTTCATTTCCCTGCTATAAAACCCACATTTGCGAGGTTTTTGGGCTAGTATACAGCTCAGCAAGCTCCTGCCTGGTGCCCTGCAGAGTTCTACAGCAGCAGAGAGACAAAAGAGAGACTTTGGAGTGATTAAGTATAATTTTTCTGCATTTTCCTTCTGCCTTTAACTAATTCCGCCTAAAATGCCGATTTTCTAGAGTTTCTGTGATTTAAAAAGCTTGTTTCGGCTACATATTGTACTTATTTTACTGCCTGCACTTTAACAAAGTCATTTTTGTGTTTAAATTACCTGTTTAACTGTTGTAGGCTACACACTCAAGTGTTATAGCCATTTCTGTGCATTTAAAGTGTTTTTTTTTATTGTATCTGATTTATTTTCTGAAAAAAAAAAAAACTTATTTTCCCGCCTTTCTAATCTAGTATAGTCCAGTTTTCAGGTAAGTGCTGAATTCAGGGCTGTGTTACAAGTTTCTGTGTTTGCCTATAACTTACTTGGATAGAAGGAAGTTTCTCTGTTCACTGTGAGAGAGGGAGCTTTGAGCAGCCTATCTGTCCCTGGAGGAGTGGTTTCAGCCCAGAAATTAGTAGTTTATTGGCCATTTTGGGCTAATTTCTAGCTCTTTCATTTCCCTGCTATAAAACCCGCATTTGCGCACCGGGCAGCGCCAGTTAGCTAGGGTATAACTATTCCCGGCTTCACAAAGCCTACTCTTCAATTTTTCCCTTAGAACTAGACAAACTTTCAACTTAAAAACTCAAACCATTCACTTCTCATCCTGGCACTTGCTCAAAGCATTTGCAAGCACTAATAAACCTTAGCACTAGACCCCCCCCCTATAGTGTAGAGAAGGACAAGGCTCTCTATTCGACCTTACCGGCCAATTAGTAAAACAGTTCACTGTTCTTATCCAGGCATGTCCAAAGGGCAGTTTCAGGTGTACTCTCTGGTCCAACTGGTGAATCTGGGCATTTTGAGGCAATGTTACAATTGCCTCATGTACTCAGACAACCCTCTTCTCCTTCCACCAAACACTAATACATGCGAGATATGCAATTATACAGCCAAGCTGAAGGCTAAGCTGTCTCAACCCAAGACTGGACCAGGCAGTCAAGAGGAGAATGGAATTACTTGCATCATCCACCAGTCTCACATAGACCTATGAAACCAGCACCGGCAAAAAACACACATAAATACATGAAAACATACTCGGAGGCTATAAATAAAGATCTGCAAAAGCAACAGAGACCTCCAAAGCAGACATCCAAGCAACCTCCACCCCCCCAACACAAACCATGAAACACATACTTCACAATACCAGTGCGCCATGCAATCACAGTCCTTAAGGCAAAATAACATACCCAACACACTACTAATAGGTGACTCTGTAGTCAGGCACACTGATGTCCCACTCACAAGGCTGAACAAGGAGAAGGTTACTGTTAGCTGCCTGTTGGGTGCCAGGATCCATCACATAACACAAGCACTCAGGTCACTCCAGAACAAGTACAAATATAACTCTGTCATTGTCCATGTTGGTGTGACCATACCTCCTTGGACTACATGAAAAGAGACATGGAGGAGCTCTCTGATCACGTAGCCCAGGCCAGTATGACCCTGAGTAGCAACCTGCCCTCACCAAGAATGATACCACGGTACAGAGAAACAATTATCAATTTCAACAATTGGCTAAGCTTCTGGTGTCATTCAAATGGGATTCAGTGTCTGTTAGCCTGGGATGACATGCTCGACAAGCCACACTGCTTTGCTAGAGATGGCTTGCACCTGTCACTCTTAGGCTTTTGAATACTGGCCAAGGCTCTTGCCACCCACATAGTGCCTTTTTTAGGCAAGGCTCAAAAGACAAACCCACCACCATAAATAGGACAAGTAACAAAAAACTGAGGGTAATGCTACTCAATGCCAGAAGTCTGAACCTCAAAATGCACGTACTCTAGGCACTCCTCAGTATGGAGAAAATTGATATATGTGCAGTAACAGAAACCTAGTTTAAGGCTCCAGAGAGCACTCCAGCACTACCAGGCTACAACTCATACCATACATTTCAGCCACAAAACCCAGACCGAAATACAAAAGGTGGGGGAGTATCCATATTCATCAAGGATACCCACACCTCCAGGTTAGTGGCACAGCACAATGCTTCAGAGGTCATCCACGTGCAACTAACAACAGGCAAAACTGCTATTCAAATTATGGTTTGCTACAGATCACCCACCATGTCCCAGGACCCCCCCACTCTGCATTCCTGGAAACACTGGGAAACATAAAGGTACTACCAAACACCCCGATATTGGGTGCTTTCAATTACCCAAACATTAACTGGGAGAGCTACTCAAGTACAAACTCCCTTGCCCAACATTTCCTAGAATTTATAAACTCAAATGCCCTGGATCAACTGGTCAACACCCCCAACAGAGGTGACAACATATTGGACCTGGTCATCACCAACATGGGTGACTGGTGTTCCACACTGGACGTCAACCCATCATTGGTTAGATCTGACCATAAACTAATCACTCTGGATATCCACATTCTGCCACCACCCCCGGTCAAAGAAACCACCGTAAAAAATGTTTCAAAAGCAAACTTCATGTTACTTAAGACCGAGGTGGGAAGTTTCAAAGCCCCCATGCTAAAGGATAACCCTGTCCAAGCTGCAAAATCCTTTACTAATGCACTCTACGGACACCTACAAGAATGCATGGATCATGCTATCCCAAACAAAACCAAGACTCACTCCTACAAGAAAAGGAAACCAGTCTGGTGGACCCCTGTCATAAACAAGCTATACAATAGAAGGAGGAAACTAGTACAGAAAAGAGTAAAATCCCAAGAAGGGAAGACATCCCTGATCAGTATCAGCAAGAAACTGCGTTCCCTCATAAAATCATCCAAGGCTAGCTTCGAAAGAAAAATTGCCATGGACTCCAAAGATAACCACAAGGCATTCTTTAGCTATGTCAAGAATCTAAGTGGCAATTCTGAGATCTGTACGGAGTTAGTGCCGAATGGCACAAAATACACTGAACCGACTGATATAGCCAACATCCTGGCAGACAGGTTCAGTGCAAACTTCACTCCCCTCTCACCCCCAAAAGGACCCATAACTATACCAGAAGAATGTAGTTCCCCTGAAAGCACAGACACTCAGGTTAAAACAGCCCTCTCCAAAGCCAAAAATGTAGCATCAATGGGACCGGACGGTGTCCCAGGCTGCATCCTACACAAACTCAAAGATTAACTAACCCCTCACCTAAACACACTGTTTAAACTCAGCCTCTCCACAGACTATGTGCCCACAGAGTGGCGCACAGCAACAGTTATTCTACTCCACAAAGGTGGAGCCACAACAGACCCTGGGAACTATTGCCCTATAAACCTGACTAGCTTGGTCTGCAAAGCTATGGAGCACATCATCACGGATCTCATTAACAGAGACATTGGGAACCTCCAAACACTGGACTCTACCCAGTTCGGCTTTGTTAAGGGCAGATCATGCCTCCTAAACCTGGTAGACTTCTTTGAGACAGTTACCAAGGATATAGATGAGGGGAAAGGTGGTCCACACAGCCTACCTAGACCTCGCAAAGACCTTCAACACCATTCCCCACTCAGGTATTAAAGATAAGCTCACCAGCTTGAACATAAACCCTTACGTCATGAGATGGGTGGCCAACTGGCTCACAGACAGAACCCACATGGTAAGAGTTGCAAGAGTTAGGTCTGACTCTAAACCGGTTACAAGTGGTGTTCCTCAGGGCTCAGTCTTAGGACCCCTCCTGTTCGGCATATATTTCTCAGAGGTACAGGCAAGCACAGGAGGACTATGGCTGACCAAGTTCACAGACGACTGCAAACTAGGGGCTATAATTGACTCTCTGGTAGACACAGACATCCTCCAAAAGGGTCTCACTGAGACAGATACCTGGTGTCAAAACCATGGCCTCAATGCCAAAAAGTGCATAGTCATCCCCTTTGGAAAAAACAAAGTACCCACAAACTATCACACATGTGGTAGCCCCCAAAATACGGAAGACGTAATAAGGGATCTGGGGACCCAAGTAGATAGTAACCTCTCCTTTGATAATCACATTACCAAAGTGGTTAGAAAATCCTTCTATGTGGCCCACCTAATCACAAAAGGGTTTGTATCCATATAGAAAGAGGTCTTGGGCCCCTCTACGCATCACTCATCAGACCAATCATAGAGTACAATGCCCCATTTGGGATGTACCTTACAAGACACTTGCAACAACTGGAAAGAACACAGAAGTACCTCACCAAGAGGATCATTGTCCTCAAGCAGATGCCCTATGCAGCTTGACTGAAGAAACTCCAGCTGTACTCCATTGCTGATCTCTGCCTGACATAGAAGGCCATGTCCAACCCAGAATTGATGGACATGCTCCACCTAAAGAAAACCATATCCCCTCCAGCCACACATTCAAGGGATCTAAACCTCACCACAACAATAAATAGGACATGCTGGAGGGATAGATTCCTGTCCCAGAGACTTCCCATGCTCTGGAACAGGATTCCAACCTACATTAGGCAGAGCTCCTCGCTAACCTTCTTCAAGAGAAACCTTGACGAGTGGATGGGAAACAGAAAGTTTACCCCAGGGATCACTTCAATGGCTCTGCTGGACAGAGGCACAGGGAACTAATCTAAGGGGGGGGGGGGGTGAAAAAAGCCAACACATTTTGGCTAGGCTTATAAATGCCTTTGGGCAGATAGCCTAGTACCTACCTAAGAACCTATAAAAACTCATAAACTGTATTACCTACCCTACAACACCACTACAATGCTAATGTCAACACACACAAAAAGTTGTTATGACACACAGCCATTCTGCATAATAATCCACTACACTCCCTATTCACATACACTCTTGTGACTGATGACGGCCTCGCAATCAACATGAAAATAAAGTTTCATCCATTTTCCAACTCCCAACTTTCAACCACTCTTTAACTAAGATTTGCCCCACACCACAAGTCCCAATCCTTTCACCAATTATGCACTACTGCTTCCTTGTCATCTCACAGACCCTTTATAATTCTTAAGAAATAAGTGCTACTTCTCTCCCATTCTGTACCTCCACAACTTCCTACCTTCCAGCTTCTCACAATTTCTTTCTTAACCCACCCTGCTAGAAACTTCAATCGTTTAAGCTTACTGTTAGACCATCAACCAATGGCGCCATCTTTGCTACCCCAAATAAACAAGCATGGCTTCTACGTTCATTCCACACTGCCCCTACATACTTTTGGTAATATGACCTATGACCTTCAATTGATTCCATACCTTACTACACTCCATTGGTTTGACTAGTATTTTCCACACCTCCTGCAGTTCCCATTTCCCTCTCCCTTTTGGTTGTTAATGACTTGGAGTCATGAGCTACCAAAAGGTCACCTATACGTATAAATAATATACTGGAAAGATACTTTGAGACTGTAGACTAATTTGATTTACCTTGTCCCCAAGTCACCCCACTCTGGCAGCTCCCTTAGTCAACTCTTAGGCAGCCTGGCAAGACCTTTATGCTACCCTTTCTCAACTGCCTCATGATATATGGCCCCAAGCTCTACCTTTATGCGCTTCTACTACATCAATGTATTCTACAGCCCTGTATAGAAACCCACCCACACACACACACACACACACACACACACACGCACAGACACGCACACACACACACACACACACACACACACACACACACACACACACACACACGTACACACATGTTATTTGGTAAACATTGAATTAGTTGAATGATGGTTTGGTTGAGTGCAGAGTTTTGTGGAACATTTTGCCAATAATTGACTTACTCATTCTATGCTATTGTTGACTTGCAGATTGTTGACTATATACTACCTGTAAGTGATTAACTGCCATTACTTTTGTGCAACCATGCAACTGGCATAAACACATTAATGTAGTAATTTTTTGTTTTGTTTTGTTGTTTGTGTGGAGAGACCTAGTTTTGCCATTTTTTTAATGTCCCTGTGTGTTAATCACAAATGCAGTCTGGATTTGTGATCATTTAGGTCAGTGGTGTGTGCCATGATGTAATGTGGCAGTCAAAATATAGTGGATTGACGAAAATAGTAATATGATTTTATATATATCTACATATGTGTGTGTGTGTGTGTGTGTGTGTGTGTGTGTGTGTGTGTGTGTGTGTGTGTGTGTGTGTGTGTGTGCATCTATATATATGTACATATGTATAAAATCAAGAAAGTGTGATCAATATGTTCATCGATCAACTGAATGTAGAGATTATCAAAATATGAGAGGAAAATATTAGCGCTTGTTTAGTACTCAGTTCAAAGGTTTCCATCATTTCTTGCTGGTGTCATTGTCACTGGACTAACAAGGACCTCTGCACAGGTAGGCAATGGGCTGTCTATTGAAAGCCCTTTTCCTTTCAGGTAGGAACCATTTAACATGTAGACATTTATAGCCATCCTGTTTATAAGTTCAAACATTTATAACTATCAGCATCATTCAATAAATGTTGCTGTAGCAGCATGAAAAGTCTGTGCAGTTCTGCTCTTACTACTCTGAAACTGCTTTTTCCTTCTCATCCTAGGAATGACATCATCATGGGGACATGGTATGCTCAATTCAAGACTTCACAATGCCAAAGTCCTGAATGGCTATGAATTTTGCTACACTGGGAGAAGGTTTTAAGATTCCAAAACATGCTGTGGTAATGAATGCTATTACTTGAGACAAACATGCTTCAAACATACCTAAGGACTCAGCAGGCTTGCCAAGCATACCTCTCAACTGTTCATGATTTTGCAAAACATCCCTGATATTTTTGCCCTGCCCCTGTTAATTTGTTTTCTAGTAAATCACTGAGAGCTGTACTCAGTTAATAATGCCAGTCATTGGAGTAAAGTAGTTCTTATCACCCAGAAACTGCAGATTGATGCAAAACCTCTTGTTTTATTACATTTTTAAGTGAGCTAGAGAATTATTTTAAAAAATGTTATCCTTGATTTGGCTCCACTGCCCCCCCCCCCATTATTTTTGACTTTGGCAAGAAATCTTGAACAAAGAATTTAAAAGGTATGCTACCAAGTGAGGGCAGAGTTGCTCAGTGCCACAGCTATCCCTGTATGGCATCTCTGATACTGCAAGCAAGGATCTAGCCCGCAGAACAGAGCTCTCATACCAGTGGAGCTGCAAGGTAATGAGGACATCTTACACAGCAGTGTTACCTGTAGGGCAGATAGAAGTACACAGGCATGAAATGCAGTCTCAGCAGTATGCTTATATTCTTCCTGCCAATAGTCAGGGATGGACATGCAAGGCTACTACCCACCAGAGAATTTGTTCTATTTTAACAGAAATGCTTTTGCAAGATATCCCTTCTGAAGTTTGGGTATGGCTTGCACCCCACCCCACCATGTATATGGGCAGTCCTCAGCTTATTCCCCATGGCTTATAGACAGTATAGTACACCTCTCTCTGTATGTAGAACTTTGTACTGGTGGTAGTCTGGCTTCCCACCAGATACTGCCAGCAGTACCACATACCATTGCCAGGTAGAGCTGTTGCACTGCCATGTCTGCTTTGGAGTTGCACATAACATTCCACAATGTACAACATTAAAGTGTTTTGATGAAGTAAGCCTGCTTCCCCTCTTGGAATCAGATGTAGGATGCTGGTAGTCCCCATTAGCATATGCTGAATGAGGGTTGTCTGGTCCCATGTCTTGGACTCGGGCATAGAATAACTGCTTGGAGTGCCATGTTGCACCCCGTACCAAAGTCCTTTTGGAATCTGGTCCCATTTATGCATGTCATCAGCCATTCAAGCAATGTAACTAGTCATAGTGACTCACACTTAAAGAAAAATTAAATTTCACATACATAAATATATATACTCAAACCCCACAAAACACAATTTCCCACTAAAGTCTAAGAAATTAAATTAAAAAAAAAAAAAAAAAAAACTTGATTGAAAAATGCTAACAAATAAACATAAAAGAAAACCGAAACAAGTCAGTCAGCAAATTGCATTACTTTTTTTTGTCCCTCCTTACGTCATCCTATTGCCCTGATACCCAGTGCCCCATGTCTGCACTGGGGCTACAGACTTCTCCAGTCCCTACAGTCTTAATCCATTGCTGTTGGGGCTGGTTGTGGAAACTAAGGGCATCCTGGGGTCCTAGCCATCTACATCCATCAGGTTTTTTTCCCATATGCCGCTGCCCCCAGGTCCCTTGATAGTGTCCAGATGGCAGGCGCACTTAGAATGTGCGGACATATCTCCCTGTCTCACAAGAAGTTCATTCAAGGAGTGCATTCTAACCCTCAGATGACTATGCTCCCTTCTTTACATTTATTTATTTATTTCCAGTTTGATGACCAGGGAAGTCCACTGGGCCCAGAGAGCCCGTTTTCAGTGGAGGCCCAGGGAGAAAAGCTCCACAGAACAAAATACAGGTAAAGATACAAAATAATAGCAAAACAACAAAATGCAAAATACAAATACATATATAAATCAAAGGAGAATATTTACAATATTCACATAAGAAAAGCAATTGTAGTTATCATGTTGTGGACATTAATAAGTTTGAAGCCATGCTTATAATAACCTAGAAGAACAAGCGAGATTTCAAGATTAAGAAAGGTTGCAATTAGGAAAGGCAGATACAGTAGTTGGCGGGCATTATTAGTACCTACATGTTAAGAAGCTTAGTGTAAAGTTGATGGAATAAAGCATGGAGATAGATGAGTTAGAAGGGAGTGAAGAGAAGTTAAGGGATGCGCTAGGTTGGAAGAATGCAGGTATATTTCCATTTAGAAGAGAGCTAGGAAAAAAGCTGTATTTTAAAGTTATCCACATTCTACATTGTGTCCTTAGGGTGGAAGGAAGAGAATTCCATTTTTTGGCTAAGGAAAAAGAGAGGAGTAGTCCTGATGGACGGTTAGGTTTGTGAATACTAATTAAGTTCTTGAACTCAGATCTGAGAGTTCTGTTTGGAACGTAGGGTGGTAGGATGTTTGTGATGGTGGAGCATTTGGTGGGGTTGAAGAGTAGTCTGTGAGCTGTGGTAAGCTGGAGGTAGTCTAGATAGTTTGGAAGTTCTAGCCAGTTTAGAGAGTAGAGGGCAACACAGTGATGGGAGGAGATTTTGGCATTGGTGGTGAATTTGGAAAATTTCCCAGCCTCTACTGTGGATCATGTAGGGAATGCTATCAAGACAGCCCACCCTCCCAGGATGGTCACACCCATCCATTCTTGCTACAGAAATCAGTAAACAAAGCTGCTAATCGAACCTGGGTTGGCTGGAGTTTAGTCAGGGCTTTATTCCAGTCCACTACCAGAAAAGCATAGTAAATGGCATTACTGGAAATACAGACTCTGTTCTCTTATTGTATATAACTAAATTCAACAAGTTTAAACTAAGCTGAAATATGAAACTAACATGTTTGAATACTCTATACTACTAACTTAATGCAACAAAGTTACCTTATTTTATTTAAAAAGTTTACAGTTATCTTAATCCAGTAAAAGACCATGCACAGGAGAGCCCAGTCATACAAAAAAAAAACCTACAACTGCATGAATCCCTCGTCAGTAGGCAGCTTATAAAATAACATAATTACTGTATCTCACAGAATCTAAAGTAAAGCTACAATTCTGAGTCACCATAAAGTTATTCTCTGAACCTAAGTTATTTCACGTATCCTAAAAACAATGTACCAATGCCAGTAAAGCAGGTCCCTTTATGCTATAAATAATCCCTTTAATAGTTAAAAATAAAAATAAAAATCGAGTTAAGCACTTTCTTCTTAACCAATCTTTTATTACGACTTCATCAAAACCTCTTGTTACCATCTACCACTTCCCCTTTTAAAAGAATGAGTCACATGACATAAAAAATCAGCTAATACATTTTTGGATGACCTTTCTTTACTATAATCAGGTGATAGTGATGTACTAAATTATTTTTTAAGTTCTTAGAAATGACCACTGGTTTTCTAGGGTTAGTATATCATTCATCCAAAGATGTTACTAATTGCTTAGATGTCACAATCTATAGTGACAATGCTACCAGGAAGTTTTGCTTTACTATCTATATGAAATCCACATATTCAGATGGTTACCCAAATTTTAAAAGTAACCATCCACTATGGCAAAAAAGCAATGAAGATGAGGTATTTAATGGTGAGCTTGTTAAATTATGTGACATGTTGATCGAGAAAGCTTACCCACTGACTTAGTATACCAACTAAAACATGAAATCACATGCAGAGGAAAGGGGGAATTTTGTTTTGTGTTAAAAGCAGGAACTGCTCACACTAATGTGATTAAAGAGAGCAAACATACAGAAGATTTTTTTAAAGCGATGGTCATACCCAGCTTACATAAAATTTCCGTGAATGTGTTAGGTATTTTTAAAAGAATATGGACAAACACCATTGCCCAAAATTCATATACCAACTCATAAGGTCCAACACCCATGAAGAGGCAATAATATTAGAAGGTTTCTGAGGAAAACTAAAAAACAGTAAAAACAAATCATGCCACCAATAAAGAACATAAAATGCAAAATATGGGTCCTGTAAATGGGGCCTGTAAGTATTGTAAATACAGTCACGAAGCACCATACATGACAGTAAGAAATCAGGAAAACACCTTAAGATCTCAGGGTCCTTGTTGTTGCAAAAGTTCAGGGTGGTATGTTTAGCCAGCCACCTGACCTGTATTGCAGTTTATGCAAAATATAGGCAGCTGTGGCAGAGAATTTATCAACATACTTATGATATTGAAAACAATAACAAGAGAAACACCCTTTACAAACATTCCACTCGGCGTGCTAATTTAAAAAAATATATATTTTTTTTGTCATTAACCAATGTGAAAAGTCTTCTACAGAGGGTAACTGGAGATCACCCTAACGTACTGCAAACATGCTCTTAAATACAACAAATCCACTGGGGTTAAATGAACCCATTTTATTCAATAGCACTCTTAGATTAAGCGCTGCAAAACTGTCACCCATGTATAATAAATATTTGTTCCGTATTTAGTTAGCAAATATACTTTTTGTGTACTTTTAAGCCCATAAGTTTTTAACATACATAGCCATATCAATTTTCCTATTTTTGTAAATTTTGTATCAAGAAACCAGCTTTTAAATTATATTATTTTTATTTTATGTAGAAGTAATGTATTTTAATGCATTTAAATTAACTACATTTTAATGGCTTGTACCTTTAAAAAGATTTTAAGGACATTCACCCAGTATTTGCTGATTTATGTCTTTTGACTGTTTTCTTAAAAATAAATAAATAAATAAATGATTGGTAGATTTTTAACAAGAGGTTCTGATGAAGTCTAAATGAATAATTTTGTAAGACGAAAAGTACTTAACTGGATTTTTCCCTCATCTTGAGACTTGCTTTACTGGAGTGGATACTTTTAGTTTTAGTTTACCTGTTTAAAGTCTCTCTGGGTAGCATGATAGTTTGGTGTTTCATATTTCATATATCACAAAACCAGACTACTTTATATTCCGTTTATACATTTTTTGTTTAATTTAGTGCAGATTATCTTTCTAGCCACTACTGAGGACCAACATTCAATTGGCCAAATGACAAAAGGCAGTATCTGTCTGCACTTTTTGTGCTGCAAGTTGAAGAATGATTTCATGGTCATTGAGGCTGACTACATGGGGGAGAGCCAACCAGCTGGCAGTCTGTTCCTTTTCCAAGGAGAGGATGAGAAATGCAATGTCTCTAGCACGGCCTCTTATAAATGTTCAGGTGTAGCAGGCATAGCACTAGAAATAAAAGAAGAGGATTGAAAGCATGTTTTTGGCCTACAAGCATATCAATATCAGGAAACTACTTAAGAACTAAGTATGAATAATATCCCACTGGATAATACAGCAACTGGTAAAATGCAGCTGCAAGACAGCCGATCAGCCATTTGTCTGATGCTCTAAAACTTCAATTCTGAATCACACTGTAATATAAATATCACTTTTTGGCATTATTAGTAATTAATTTTGTATTAGGTTTCACAATCTAGTTTTAGCTCTTTCGGCAGCACTTTTCAGAAATAAGCCTTCGAATAGTATTGGAATAGACACTATATACTATATACAGTCACCTCTAAATCAGGGGTGTAGCCAGAGATTTACATTTTGTACTCAAACTTAATGTTGCTGCCCCCACTTCCCACGTTATTTTAAAAATGTACACAGCCCTCAACATGGTACCCCCAGATACATAGGAAGAAGCACATTATTTTCAACTATTAAAATTTATTTCCATAAAAAGCTAGTTTTAGAGGTGTGTTCCTTTTGCACAAGAATTCTTTGTGTACCGATATACTGTGAACATTCATTTACACAGTTCTAAACATTCTGTGCTTTTTGAGTGTTGACATTTGCAAGAGATGCTCAGAAAAAAATGTACTCATTTCAGTACACTGAGTATGCCTAGCAACACCCTTGCTCTAAATAGTGTGTAAGAAACATAATGGCAGTTCCTAAAACTTTTCTGAATAGTCTAAAATTTCCAACCTATGATTTTTCTAGAAAAGAATCATTATACCTTTTCAAGTTCCATCAGATGGTGTGTTCAACTATTGGGCAGATCACCGAGGTATAAATTACTACAGTAATTTCTCTGAAGTGACCAGACATACCCTTTAGAAATTGATAGGTTACAGAATATGCTTTCATTACTTTGACAGGTATTCACCAGTTAAAGTTTGTATTGTCATCTACAATTTCCCTTGTTCTTTCATATATCTGTAAATCAAGCTGAGATAAAAAGGTTATGTCCCTAATGCCTGTGTATAGATTTAGAGTAAATCTGGGACTAGATAAGAACGTGTGTACCTTTTATATCTAACTGCAGTCTTTTGTGGGTGTTAATATCTCCCATCTGAGGTGTCTGTGTTTGCTATCCACATATTAATAAAGTTTTTGACATCTCTGGGATGTTTTGGCTTAAGAAGCGGAATATCTGGATGGTACCAAAGTTATTGGCCCACTTACTTGTATATATTTGCCCATTTTTGTTAGTTGTTTTTTGCCTTGCTCCTGATATTGAAATGGTACCTTCTGAGCATTTGTACCCTGGTTTCACTGACATTTCTATTTGCAGTTTGGCCTGTAAGTTTTCAGTTTTCCTATGCTTTAAATCATTCTTTAAGCCCGTCTTCTAAGTCTGTCACATATCTTTGTTTTACATCATTAAAGAGTTCAGTACTTTGATGAAACCTATTTTTCTGTGATACTAGAGCTTTAGTAGTGATCTTCCAGATCCCCCTACTACACATATCTCTGGACTGATTTTATTATTGTTTGTTGCAAACATAGTTTCAAATATTCTTTTAACACATTGCTTCCTACACAAGCATACTCATATGAAAGCAAAAGCTGCTGTGAAGCCTCTACAACAGAGGGCCAGATTCGGGAAGATTCTTCTCTGAGTAAGTGACTTAATCTGGTATATGACCTAGCCATAATGCAGGCTTACCCACAGCAATTCACTCACAAGGAGAGTAAATATTTTGGAATCAGGCCCATAGTGTCTTATCAGTGCCATTAATGTCTTGTTTTGAAACTATTACTACAAACACGTCTGAAAAGAAGGCATATTTATCTCACAGCTGGCAGTTGGTGCAGAGATTAAGATTGCTCCTGTGGTACAAGATTTGATTCCTTCAGTGCTCATTTGTCTGCTGTGTGACCTTAAGCAAATCACTTAACCAGATGTTGCCCCTGAAAAGGGATTGTCTGTCCAGTGGGCTTACCTGGTTAACAAATATGATTATTATGCATTATGTGCTTGTACTAGTTTGAAAGTGTTTGCTACAATCTGATAAAAAAAAATAAAATAGCTGTCTTACAGTGAGCCATTCCAACCCCACTTTTTCTAATATGTGAATGCAATCAATCAGAGTCTTGTTGATATTTATGCAAGTATTATTTAGACCCTTTGATTGTTTTTGTGCTTCTCAGTTTAGTTTAACTAAGACAGAAATATCAATAATCACTTAATTTTTGATCCAGACATGTTTCTGCAGCCTCACTGGCTGCCATTTACTATACAAGTCCCTTTCTTGGTAACAAGCCCTCAGCTAATCACATTTCTGAGTTCCAACCCCATATATAAATACAGCTGATCAGGACCTGCAGAGTTGTGTTTGTTTCCTCCACAAACTTTCCATCATATGCATATAAGGACCCTCCTTGCATAGTTTTGTTAATTTTGACTTGCATGCACCAGGAGACTTTTTGTATTGTATGTAAGATCTTTGGGTTAGTTAAGTACAGACTGGAGGGTCTTATAAGGAGAATACATCATGAAGGGAGTGTTGACATCACTACTGAATCATGCAGAAGGAAAGCTGAACATCCATAGATTCATGAGCTGCTGCTGTGACAAGTGTGTGTAGGTTCAAAGATCCATAGCCGAATACTAGGCTAACTGTCTGAAGGGTCATTTTAAGGCCAGTCAGTAACCTGAGATCAGAATCAAACACTGTACCTTGTGTTTATGAGGAGAAGACCTTGCCCATTCTGCCAAACCCACCCCCAAAAAAGATCTTAAACCCACGACCCTAAGATTGAGTTTCATGTTCTACCAACTGAGCTAGCCAGGCTAAAATTATATTTAATTTCTGATAGCATGAGTCTGTGTGTGTGTGCATCTATGAGTGCATGTGTGTGTATGGCTGTGTGTTTGTTAAATATACACACACACACACACACACACACACACACACACACACACACACACACACACACACACACACACATACACATACACACACAAATGGTTGCAGTTTGTAAGAACAAATGTTGAAAAGAATGAAACTTCTTTTTTTCTTGTTTTCCTGGCTGCCAGGCTGCTCTGTGTCTGAGGTGGTAGTACATTGGGTCTGGCAATGTGCCCTTTCCCTGCTGTTATGTAGTCTCAAACACTTGGTATGTATAATTAGCAGAGTTATATGAGTGCATGCCCCTGTATAACATAGTGCTTTTTTTGTTGTTAAAGTATATAATCTAAAAAGCTCAGCATTTGCTCTTTTGAGGGTTCGCTGTTTGAGGAGACAATATATATATATATATATATATATATATATATATATATATATATATATATATAGTGTGTGCGTGTGTGTGTGAGTATACATTTATACATATATGTGTGCATATAAATGTTTTGATGATGTGTCTCAACCATCTCAGTACTGGTATAAAAATGTCTGAAGAGATGCGTGGCTGTAAAAATGTAAAAAAGGTTCAGATAGAAGGGAACTTAGAAGGGACTTTGGTAGTTTGTACATAAAGTAAAGTCACATAGTTTTTTTGTTTCATTATCACCTTAAGCAGATTGCAGCTCAGCCTGTACTCTTTTTACATTCATGATCTTGACAGTTGAACTACAGATGTTTTATATCAGTCTTGAAGATCTGTGATTCCAGACTAAATTTTGTTTTTGAACTCAAACATCATTGCAAGTCCATAACAGGTTAACATACTTTTAAGTGTGTCTTTAAACGCTGCTTATCTTAAATCCATTGGACTGTACTGTATTTGTCTCTGTGCTTTCCCAACAAGACATTGGTCGATAAGGTTGCAAATTGTTTAGTGTCTTGGTCTTATACAAATTTGGTTTAAGCCAGCAAGATCTAATATGTTTTCATTGGGTCAGCTTCATTTGACCTAAAGTTCATTTGCCCAACAGAAGTTTCAGGTAGCCCAATTGCCTGACAGTTCATTTGCCCGACAATTAGAAAAGGCAAGTAAAAGGTTTTTGTCCTTTTCCCCACTGTAGTGCAATCCTGGAGTTAGAATATATAGTTGGGGGGGGGGGGTGTGGAGGGCAAATCCCCCCACCTACTTTGGTTTTAAATTGTGCAGTTTGTTTTTTATTGTTCACTAAAACCATACCCCAGCTATATAGTCTAACTCCAGGATCGCACTACAGTGGGGAAAAGGACAAAAACCTTTTACTTACCTTTTTCTAATTGTCAGGCAAATGAACTGTCAGACAATTGGGCTGCCTGAAATATCTGTCGGGCAAATGAACTGTGCTTTGTAGATTCTTTATTAAAAAGAAAGGATAAGCACTTTCACTGAGTTACCGCTTCTTCAGATCTGAAGATGTGGATCTGAAAAAGCGGCAACTCCATGAAAGTGCTTATTCTTTCTTTTTAATAAAGAATCTACAAAGGAAGTTTCTTGGCCTTCATTCAGCTCTGTTGGTTTGCTCACATTTTGTTTTTCTTATTTGGACTAATTTGCTTGTGAGCTACCTTTAGCAGGATTGGGTGCTGTTTGTTTGTTTTGCGGGCAAATGAACTGTCAGGCAAATGAAGGTGACCCGTTTTCAATATATTGTGGGTATAATAAAGGTTTAATACTAAGTAGGTTCATAGGTTAGCAATAGGTTAACTGCCCTTGTGAGCCATTTTAAACCTAGCCAAATGTCTGCTTGAAGGTTGAAATTACCTATTTCATTTAGTATTTAGATTATTCTTACCTACTCCTGGACTGTATTTATATTATCTGAAGTGGAAGTAACAAGGATCATACCACAGACATTTTGAAAGGCCCCATTTGTAGGTTAAATCATTTAGGAGCTGCATATTTCCATTAGTATTATAGGGGGACTTCCTGGGGTAAATTTCCTATCACCCATCCATAGATCCAAGTTGCACCTGAGATTGGACAGGGATGAGCTTTACTTCATGTAGATGGGGTCTGTTCCAGAACTATGGTATTATCTGTGAGATATACCTGTCCCTTCAAACTGTCTTGTTCATGATACAGAACAGGTTTTGATCCTTGGAACACGTCTTTCTGATACCATTTGACATTCTAATGCATAGCAGATCAATCAGTACTGGTTCAGAGGATGTCTTACATTCTGGTACAGTTTGGTGGTGTATGTTTCCATGTATTTAACAGAGTTTTCTGGGGTTGGTGGGGATTTGAAGCTTGTCTATGAGCCACTAAGGAGTTGATTGTCTTAGAAAAGTTCCTGAAGGAGCCAGGGGTGGAAGAGGCCTCTGGTTTCAATTTTATTTCAAAGGAAGGTGCTGCTCAAGGGATGGTGCAAGATGTTCCTATATTGATAAGGAAAAGGTATATGACAGAAGCATAGCTGGTTCAACCAGCACCTTGAGATGGTACTATGAACTAGCACACAACTTCCTCAGTTCTTCAAGTGAAGAACAAGTAAAAAAAAAAAAAAAACTGGACATTCCTTCTTCTGGCACACCAGTCAGGTAGTCTGAAGCATGACACATCACATTCCTGCCTTGTGCCCAGCCAGATCCTGTTTCTGTGCCCTGCTCCCAACTCTCCTTCAACATATTTTTTAAAATAAATAATACTATGTTATTTTAAACTGTAGCAAACTGTTTCCTACAGTTTATACCCTGTCTGCATGGAGTGCTATAGTACTCTTGGGTTCATAGGTTCATAGGTAGGTACTAGGCTATTGGCCCTAGGGCCTATATAAGCCTAACCAAAGGTACCCTGGCTTTCACCACCCAAGAAAATTATTTTCCTGTACCACTGTCGAGCAGAGCCACAGAAGTGATCCCCGGGGTGAATTTCCTATTTCCCATCCAATCATCAAGATTTTTCTTGAACAGTGCTAATGAGGTGCTTTTGTTTGATATAGATAGGTAGTTTGTTCCAGAGTATGGGAAGTCTCTAGGACAGGAATCTATCTCTGCAGCATGTTCTGTTTGTTGTGGTGACGAGGTTTAGGTCCCTAGAGCGTGTAGCTTGTAGGGATTGGGATTTCTTTAAGTGGAGCATGTCTAAAAGCTCTGGGTTTGACATAGCCTTGTGTGTTAGGCAGAGATCGCCTCTGAGTAGGCGATATGCAACGGAGTAAAGCTGCAGTTTTTTGAGATGGTCTGCATAGGGCATCTCTTTGAGAACTGTAATCCTCTTTGTGAGGTATTTCTGTGGCCTTTCCAGTTGTTGTAGATGTCTTGTGAGGTACATACCAAAAGGGGCATTGCACTCTATAATGGGTCTAATCAGTGACGAGTAAAGGGGAACAATGACCTCTTTTTTCCTGGATGAGAAACCTTTTGTGATGAGGTGTGCCACATAGAAGGATTTCCTGACTACTGTGGTGATGTGATTATCAAAGGAGAGACTACTGTCCATCTGTGTCCCAAGGTCTCTTATCACACTTTCGGTGTTAAGTAGACTACCGCCTATGTGGTAGTTCATGGGTACTGAGTTTTTACCAAAAGGAATGACAATGCACTTTTTGGCATTGAGCTTGAGGCCATGGCTTTGACACCAGGCATCTGTCTCAGCAAGGCCCTTTTGTAGGATGTCCACATCTTTTGGAGTTTTGATTATGGCTCCTAGTTTGCAGTCATCTGCGAACTTCATTAGCCAAAGACCTTCTGTGTTGGCCTGTACTTCAGAGAAGTAGATACCAAACAGGAGAGGACCCAGGACTGAACCCTGTGGTACTCCACTTGTCACTGATCTGAAGCTGGATTTGGAGTCTACTACTTTCACAGTGTGGGTTCTGTCAGTGAGCCAGTTGGCAACCCATCTTGTGACATAGGGATTTATACCTAGTTTAGTGAGTTTATCTATAATTCTAGAGTGGGGGATAGTGTCAAAAGCCTTGGCGAGATCTAGATAGGCTGTGTAAACCACCTTACCCTCATCTACGGCTTTGGTGACTGCTTCAAAGAAGTCTATCAGGTTTAGGAGACATGATCTGCCTTTTACAAACCCGAACTGGGTGGGGTCCTGAGTTTGGAGATTACCAATGTCATTGTTTATAAGTTCCATGATGATACACTCCATAGCCTTGCAGACCAGGCTCGTTAGGCTAATTGGGCGGTAGTTTCCGGGGTCTATAGTGGCTCCCCCTTTGTGGAGTGGGATAACTGTTGCTGTGCGCCATTTAGTGGGCACATAGCCTGAGGTGAGGCTATGATTGAACATGGTACTTAGGTGGGGTGCCAGTTCGTTGTGTAGTTCATGTAGAACACAGCACCTTTTTAAAATGTAAAAACAAAAATGAAAACTCCATCAAAGCTAGAACTTCCACTGAATGACCTCCCAAACTTCTGTCAGAGACACATGGGTTATATACAAATGATCCTTATGAACATCAGGCATTTCAGCTCATTGGTAATTCTGAATTCCAATGACTTGTATTGTTGTTTTAATTGACAATTTCAGACCAATAAAGTCAAACCCACTAACTGTGGATATGCATATTTCAGCCTTGTTATAACCTTAGTACAATACAAGCAGTGTGGGTAATTAAGCATTAGAAACACAGGGCTTTTATACCCAGCTGATGTCCATTATCATTAGGGTCACTGCAAAAATATCCCAAATAACAAACTAAAACTATAAGTGAAAAGATCACTGAAAAAACAATCAGTAAAAACAAAAATGAAAACTCCAGCAAAGCTAGAAATTCCACTGAGTGACCTCCCAAACCTCTTGTATCAGTGGCACATTGGATATATGCAAATAAGCCTTAAGGCCAACATTTTCACCAGTACAATGACATTCTATTTTTTAAACACCTTTATTGAATTATCTCTTCTGACAAAGGCAAATTTACATTTATATAAAAGTTATTAAACTGTATTAACAAGTTCATGTTTACAAACATTATAATTTACATATATTGCTATATATCATATAACCTAAGCAGCATTACAATGACATTCTTGACACTGGTCTGTATTTTTATCCAAGTATCCTAGTAGAATTCCAGATTTTTTTTCTGTAGACTGCCTAACAGAAACTGACACATGGCATCTCATAGGCAAATTTATTTGTAAAGAAGTGTTGAATGCCAAGTCTCTCATAAGGCATTATGCATGGTTTTCACTGGAAGTGTTGAGCTGAACATTTCTCTATGGAATCAGCAATAATGGCTATGAATGTTTATTTACCGAGTTGTCATTACATCAGAAGTAAAAATCCCACGTCTTGCAACTATAAATGTTTTTTGTGACTCAAACTCACTGGCAGTAAGCTGCATTCCATTATATTAAACTATGCATGTTTATTCATATCTGCAGTCAACAGTAACTAAGTGCTTTTCATTGAGGAAATAATCATATTATCATTCAAATTTGCTTTTAGAGTTGATATAGCTATAGATCAATGGTCCATTACTGTGACAAACCATCAAAAGTTTTATGTAGCTGTCTTTGTACTCTCTTGTTTATCATTCACGGTTCATAACAGGTATAACGAACTTAACAGAGACCAAAGGGATTTTCTAAGAAAGGAGACTTTTCTCTTGCAATGAAAGCATGGACGACTGTTCTATGGAGGGATATTAAAAAAAGAATTAACGGAGGACTGCTGTGTACGTAACAAGTTAGCTGCAGTGTAAGAGGTACTTCACACCTCTCAAGTATTAATTGCTCTGCTCCCTCCTAATTAGTGTGTAGCTTACAGAAATACTACACTAAAAGACCTCTCCTTCTCTCACTTACCTCTGCTCCTCTCTTCTTTATATGCCTCTTAATCCTATACAATTTAATTTCTCTAGGATTTACCCAAACTACCTGTGCAAGCATTAAGCATTCAAAATGTGCTACTACCATAAGTCACTGATGATGGTTTTGTCAGAGAATCAGTGCCACTTCTATTGCATCCCACCTCACTACACTATCCATTGCTTCATTCCCCTGCTGTCTCCCCATTTTCACTCATGCCCTTCATTTCCTTTATACTTAACTAAGTTCCTTCTAATACAAATCAATCACAGGGCAAATCCCGCACAACCCCCTCCAACTGCACCTCGTGAAATCTAATCATAATCAATGCCCTTTTCCCATTTTCTATATGGGGTCAAGGTATAGCATCAACTGTCACCATCTCTCTTGATTTAATGCCACTCTCCTACCTTCTTTGATAGTCATGCCTGACTGTCACAGGTCTTGTCTCACACAATCCATCCATGTCTTTGCTAGATACCTTCATTTTTTCTTGACATCTTCCTTTATCTATTCCTAATCTTCTTCACCAGATTATCTTCTGATTTCCTGCACATGCACACGGACTACCTTAATCTATTCTGCTTAACCTTCTCTGCAATTGGAGCTTCTTAGGCTTCTACTCTGATGTCTTCATTTCATTGTCTGTTCCACAGTGTACATCCTACCACCAGTCTCAGGCACTTCATCACCATCACCTCTAGCTTCTTCAATTGCTCTGCCTTTACTGCCCAGGTTTGTTTACCATTCAGTAGTACTGGTCACACTAGTTTTGTACACCTTAATTTTCAGCTTCTTTGGCATTCTTCTGTCAAACACTGCCCCTGACACTCTGTGCTAGTTGGCTTTAGCCCCTCTGAGTCTTGCTTTGACCTCCTCATTCAGACTTCCCTTCTCCTCACCACCCTTCCCAGGTTCTTGAAGCTATTACCTTGTTCCATTACTTTTCTTTCTATCTCAGATCTCAGCTTCTTTTGATTTTCCCCTTTTGCTGCCATTACATCTGTCTTATCTATATTCAGTTTCATCCTGTGTGCCTTCAGTTTTGCATTCCATTTGCTCATCTAAATTTTTGTTCAGAGGTTGCTTGTAATTCCACAATATTTGCATATGGCCTCTTTGTTGATCTGTCCCCTCCAGCTTGTTTGCTAATGTAGCCCATCACCAATATGTACAGCAGTGGGTTCAGAGTTGGACACTGGCACACAGCCACTTGCACTGTAAATCCCACTGTGAGTCTTAACACTGTTTGTACTTGTGTCATTAGGCCTTTGTATGTAGCCTGCATTAGCTATACCAGTGTCTCTGGGACTTCGAACCATCACAGGACTGCCCAAATCAGAGTTCTTGGGACCTTTTCACATGATTTCTCCAAGTGAAGGAATGCCCAGTTGGACTCTTTGCTTGTCTCTAGCTTTTTCACTTCTGTCTGCCTCACTCACTGCCAACATTGGGTCAGTTGTGCTGCATCCTGAAAAGCCAAACTGCTCATCTCCTTCCTTACTTTCTATTGCATTCTGTATTTATTTATTTATCAATCACTTTCTCCAAAACTTTCATGAATTGTAACATGAGTTTGATACTTTATATTGCCCACAGTTGTGAACGTTTGCTTTGTTTTGTACACTGGCACTAGTATGTATATTCTGCTGTGTTTTGAGATACATCTTTCTCTCTTTATTGCTATGAGTACCCTCAGGAGCCATTTCTGTCTTAACGCACCCAACATCTTGCTCATATCGGCTGTGGCCTCATCAGAGCATGCTACTTTCATAGGTTCATAGGTTCATAGGTAGGTACTAGGTTACCGGCGCAAGGGCCTACGTAAGCCTAGCCAACAAGGTTCCCTGGCTTACGCCCCCCAAGAAAGTTATTTTCCTGTGCCACTGTCGAGCAGAGACACAGAAGTGATCCCCGGGGTGTATTTCCTATTTCCCATCCACTCATCAAGATTTTTCTTGAAGAGTGCTAATGAAGACCTTTGCTTGACATAGATGGGTAGCCTGTTCCAGAGTATGGAAAGTCTCTGGGACAGGAATCTATCCCTCCAGCATGTCCTGTTTATTGTGGTGACAAGGTTCAGATCCCTAGAGCATGTAGCTCAGAGGGATTGGGATTTCTTTAGGTGTAGCATGTCCAGCAGCTCTCGGTTTGACATAGCTTTATATGTTGGGCAGAGATCTCCTCAGAGTAGGTGATATGCTATGGAGTAAAGCTGGAGTTTTTTGAGGTGGTCAGTGTAGGGCATTCATTTGAGGCCAGTAATCCTCTTTGTGAGGTACTTCTGTGGCCTTTCCAGCTGCGGCAGATATCTTGTGAGGTACATTCCAAAAGGGGCATTGTACTCTATAATGGGTCTAATGAGTGTTGAGTAGAGGGGAACAATTACCTCTTTTTTCCTGGATGAGAACCCATTTATGATGAGGTGTGCTACGTAGAAGGACTTCCTGACTACTGTGGCGATGTGACTATCAAAGGAGAGACTACTGTCCACCTGGGTCCCAAGGTCTCTTATCACGCATTCAGTGTTAAGTAGATTGCTGCCTATGTGATAGTTCATGGGTACAGAGTTTTTACCAAAGGGGATGACAATGCACTTTTTGGCATTGAGCTTGAGGCCATGGCTCTGACACCAGGCATCTGTCTCAGCGAGGCCCTTCTGTAGGATGTCAACATCATTTGGGGACTTGAATATGGCACCTCGTTTGCAGTCATCTGTGAACTTCAATTGCCAGAGGCCTTCTGTGTTAGCCTGTACTTCAGAGAAGTAGATACCAAACAGGAGAGGTCCCAGGACGGAACCCTGTGGTACTCCACTTGTCACTGCTTTGAGGTCAGATTTGGAGTCTGCAACCTTTACAGTGTGGGTTCCGTCAGTGAGCCAGTTGGTAACCCATCTTATGATGTAGGGATTTATACCTAGTTTAGTGAGTTTAGCTATAATTCCAGAATGGGGGATGGTGTCAAAAGCCTTGGTGAGGTCAAGATAGGCTCTGTGAACCACCTTACCCTCATCTACGGCTTTGGTGACTGCCTCAAAGAAGTTGATCAGGTTCAGGAGGCATGATCTGCCTTTCACAAACCCGAACTGGGTGGGATCCAGAGTTTGGAGGTTACCAATGTCTTTGTTTATGAGTTCCATGATGATATGTTCCATGGCCTTGAAGACCAGGCTCATCAGGCTAATAGGTCAATAGTTCCCGGGATCAGTGGTGGCTCCCCCTTTGTGGAGTGGGATAACTGTTGCTGTGCACCATTCAGTGGGCACAAAGCCTGATGCGAGGCTATTATTGAACATGGTGCTTAAGTGGGGAGCCAGTTCGTTCTAAAGTTCATGTAAAATGCAGCCTGAGATGTTGTCCGGTCCCATGGATGCTGTGTTTTTGGCTTTAGAGAGTGCAGCATTTACCTGCGTAGTTGTGATTACAGGGAGTCTGCATTCTTCCTGTATAGATATTAGCACTGAACCTATCTGCCAGGATGTTGGCAATATCAGTTGGTTCTGTAATTTTCTTGCCTTTGTGCTGTAACTCAGGGCAGATCTGGGTGTTGCCATCGAGATTCTTGACATAGCTATAGAATGCTTTGTGGTTGTCTTTGGAATTAGTGGCGATTTTTTTTTCGTAGCTAGCTTTGGAGGATCTTATAAGGGATCTCAGCTTCTTACTGAGGCTGACCAGGGAGCTCCTCCACTCATGGGATTTTACTCTCTTTTGCAACAGTTTCTTCCTTCTGTTGTACAGTTTGTTTATGGCAGGAGACCACCAGACTGGCTTCCTTTTTCTGGAGGATAGCATCTTGGTTCTGTTTGGGATAGTACGATCCATGCACTCGTGAAAGTGCTTATATTGTACATTTGTTTAGGATTCAGCAGTTGTAACTGTATTGTCCATCTGCATGGGTGTCATAAAGTTCACCACTTCTGTCTTAAGAAGCATGAAGTTGGCTTTGGAGAAATTTTTTACTGTGGTTTCCTTAATGGGGGGTGGGGGCAGGATGTGGATATCAAGGGTGATTAGCTTATGGTCGGATCGGACCAACGAGGAGTTGACTTCAGGTGTGGAACACTGGTCACTCATATTGGTAATGACTAGGTCTAGGATATTGTTGCCCATGGTGGGGGTGTGGATAAGTTGATCTAGGGCATTGGAGTTTATGAATTCCAGAAAGCGTTTAGCTAAGGGGTTGGTACACGAGTAGTTTTCCAAGTTAATGGTGGGGTAGTTAAAGTCACCCATTATTAGGGTGTTTGGTTGAACCCTAATATTTTCCAGTACATCAAGAAAAGAGGAGTGGGAATCCTGGGGCATGGTGGGGGATCTGTAGCAAGCTACAATTTGGATTGCAGTTTTGCCCAGAGTTAGTTGCACTTGGATAACCTCGGATGCATTATGCTGAGCAACAAGCCTGGAGGTGTGGATATCCTTAATGAATATGGACACACCACCGCCTTTGGTGTTTCGGTCCAGGTTACATGGCCGAAACATGTGGTATGAGTTATAGCCTGGTAGTGCAGGGGTGCTTTCTGGAACTTTGAACCAGGTCTCAGTCACTGCACAGATATCGATGATCTCCATTTTAAGGAGTGCCTCGAGTGAGTGTATTTTGAGATTTAGACTTCTAGCATTGAGTAGCATTACCCTCAGTTTTTGCCCTGACTTCATTTTCCTTAGTGCTGTTCTTAATTCTTCTAGAGTGAGCTCCTTATCTTCTTTTGTTTTAGGCTGTCTCAGGAACAGTAGAGCCTCTGCAGAATTATCTTTATTCAAATGCTTGTGGAAGTACTACTTCTGGAAGTGCTCAGTTTCATAACTAAGGATTGCTGTTCTGCTTGTTATTGTCTGTTGTCTTTATAGTTGTAGTGAGAACACAGTGTCCTTTCACAGAACCTAAGCTTATAGCCTTCAGCAATATTTGTTTTACTACTAGCTGGCCTTTTTCTCTTTCCGGTAATTGGTTATACTCTTGCCCTCTCAGACAAATTCACTTAGTTTCACTCCTCTAAAAATTTTCCTGCATTCAGTTTGTTTGCTGTGAAACTGTAACTGTCTGAGAAAAACTCACCTGTAGATTTATAGTGTTTTACTGTACTTTACTCCTTCTAAATAGCTCTAGTGTCACTGCAGTCTGAGTAGTATACGCCTTTTGCTTCCAAAGCATGTGTTAGACTAATGTCCCTATTACATAAAATTGTTCCTCTTACAGCATAACAGGTAAAGACTCCTCCTGCTGGTGTTGGAGCTATTTCCCACTATGATCCTTTCGTACCCCCAATTCTCTGGTCACCTTTCATGGCATTACATTTATAAGACTGTTTCTCCACCCAGAACTCCACCAACACCCTATCTCTCTTAAAATCATACACATAAATATATCGGCACAAGAATACACACACACAAATCCTAAACCATCAGTCTGCATTTAAGCACTTTAACTTTGTTTCTTGTCTTATATTTGATAACTAACCACAACGACCACAACTTACACCATCCAACTCACTAAGCTATTTACTGCTACCCCTCCTATATTCATAACCCAGTGTTCTAGCTTCTCTATCTCTGACTTCTCTACAAAGCTACATACCATGCTTCAGTATTACTGCATCCTTACTCTCCCTGTTTTATCACCTTGCAACTAATCATACATCACTCAATCTTGTACACATTTCTCCCACTGTGTGCTCTACCTCTAACCCTTCAAATCACCCCACTTCACCACTAATCACTTCCTGTATATACAAAGACTATCCTATTCTTAACTTCAAATTCAAATGACTAAACTCTCACACCTACCACACCAAAATAAAACTAACTGCTACAGTTAAACCAAAACAAACATATCCATTTTTCTCAGTTTGTGGAGATATTCATCCCAACCCCGCCCCCTTCCCCCATCTTGACTCCCCAGCAGCTAACAAAACTCATCCCAATCCAACCACCTCTACTCAGCCCCCTCATCTCCTTATAAAACTGGGGGCCACACTATCATTGCCCAAACAATCAAAACTCAAGCCACCTATTTCAAACTCTCCCAAACTGTGTAAATTAATTTCCTTAAATACTCACAGCATCTATAATAAAATTTCAGACCTCCATGTTAGATATCCCTATGGGTCTAGGACTATTTACCGAATACACAATTCAATGAAATGTAAACGCTCTCTTTTGCGAAAGTGCCTTTTCCCCAAAAATGCACTTTCGTAAAAAAGAATTAAAAATTAAAAAACATCACAAAAGGGCTCTTGCTGAGATCACGGCTCTGTGGGGATAAGGGAATATTCCCTTTTCCCCACTGTAGTGCGATCTCAGAGTGAGAATATAAAAGTAGGGGGGTATTGCAGGGGGGCTTGCCCCCTTCATAAATGTGATTACTTTTTTTTTTAAGTGTGTGATGTTTTTTATTTTTTTTATTTCTGTTTCCGTCAAAGTGTATTTTCAGTGAAAAAAGCACTTTTGTGAAAGTGAGCATGAGGGTTTACATTTCGTTACAGTCCTAGATCCATCCCACAATATGCTACATATTCTTGCCATAACTGAAACATGGCTAAAATTCTATATACTTGACTCTGAAATATTACTCCCTCGTTATAATATCATCAGGGCTGATAGAACTCAAAAAAAAGATAGTGGAGTAGCTTTGCTATATCCTGACTGTCTTGAAAGCCTTCCCTACAACATACATATTTCTCAAATTGCACAAACTTGAGCTACTTATCTCCCATCTTAAACTAAATAACGATAAACAATTATGTATTATAGTACTCTAACTTCCACCAGGTAATAATGCTACAACCCTGGAAAATATTATAAACTGGATCTCACATACAATTTCTAATAAAAAGATAATCTTATGTGATGTTAATTTTGATTGGCAGATTATCTCCACAAAATATCCATCTACTAGCCTAAATTTATTTGGATTGACTCAGCAAATTTCCCCCACACACTATAACTATTCCAAAAACAGTGGCTCAGTTCTCAACCGCATATATTGTTGTCTAATTCCACTAAGTATGTCTCCAATGGCACCCTTTCTGATTCATTCAGCGATCACCTCCATGTATGTGCAAACAGACCCAGTACCATTCATGTCAAACAACAGTTACTTAGAACTTCTCATAGCCTTACTAATTTAACCCTGATGAATTTAACAGAATTCTGTGCTCCTTTAACAGGTCTCTCCTGAAAAAGATTCCACTTGATGAAGTTGTACACAAATTTAACTCACTTTTCCTGAAAAACCTTAGTAGTCTAACTCCAACTGGAACAAAAAGAATAAAGACTAAGCATACTCTTTGGTTATCTACTCAAAGCAATCACCTAATGTAGGAAAGGGATATGACTTGGAAAGAGTGGTTAAATACAGATCTTCCCACTTTAAAGAACTTACATAACCATACTAAAAGACAAATTATCACAGCCAAGAAAATGTGCTTCCATTACCCCTTACCAAATCAGTCTTCCAAGCTTAAAAAATCTGGTCTTCTATTAATAATATACTCTACCCTGGAACATTTACCACTCCTAATCCTGCTCCAAATAATACTCCCTCCAAAAAAGCTAATTGGTTTAAAACAGGCATTTTATAGAAAGCATTAAAGCCTTTACTAAAGATTTTCCTGCCAACAATCTTGGCATGCCCTCTCCTCAGACAGCAAACACTCCCTATTTCACCCTAAAAACCCATTAGAACATCCTACATCAATTCACTACTTCTTAAACTGAAACGTTGCTCTTCTTCAGTAGATAATCTCCTAGCAGAATATCTCTGTCAGGCTGCCAGTTCCATAGCATATCCTGTATCTCTTTTAATTAACAGATCTATCAAGGTCTATCAAGGAATCATGCGCTCCTTCTCTTTGGAAAAAATTCATCATCATCCCCTTCATAAAGGAGGAACCTTATCTGACATAACCAATTTCAGATGTAATGTCATATTATCCCATTTATCAAAAATTCTGGGGAACTACATTCACAAGCAACTTCTTCAACATGTTCTTAAGGAAAAGCTCCTGCTCTCCACATATTATGGTTTTAGACCTGCCCATAGCACTACCACTGCCTTATTAACTTTCACAGATACTAATAACAAAGTCAGAGGCAAAGGCAAACATGCTTCCTCTGTATTCCTTGATCTCTCTAAAGCTTTTGATCTAGTCTCTCAGTAAAAACTCCTCAACCAACTGTCTTTCCTCAGACTAGCACAACCCACATTACTATGGACTAACAGCTACTTAACTGATAGATACCAGTCTGTTAAATGGCTCTCTACTTTTTCTCCCTTCCTTCCTGTCAATACTGGTGTGCCACAGGGTTCCATTCTTGGCCCTCTCCTCTTTAATATAGTCGCTAAAAATTTACATAAATCCTCTCAGTAGGCTTCCCTCATGAGATACACTGGTGATTCTACCTTAATATGCATTTCCAAGAACCTGACACATCTTCATAGAATTTTTCAAGAAGCCTTTAAGATTGTTGAAAGTTGGTTACAGAACAAGCACTAGCTACTAAATCCCCCCCAAAACTAAATTACTTCTCTTCATAGCTCTCAACCTCGTAAGCAAGAAATCTGGACAAAGCCTGACAAAATGAGGGGACAGAGGCCCAAAATTGGGACATATGTTAAATATTGCTGTTATAAACTTATAAGTTTGCTAGCGTAACAAGGTTTGTGTTAACATACATTTTCTGAAGGTTATGAATTCCAAAACTCAAATGTATGCCATTATTTAGATACTTCAGTACACAGATCATCCGAATGATTTGCCAGAAAAAACACAAATTTTATGAGGAATAGACCAAAAATATGAGGCAAAAATCTGGACATTCTGTAAAAATCTGTACAATTAAGAGGTATGCTTCTCTTTTTCCAAAATCCCATTTCTATGAAAAAAAACAAATTTAAAATTTCTTCCTTAAATAATACCAGGACCAAAAATACCACACATACAAAACTATTTGGCATGACAATTGATGATACGCTTAAATTTGATTTACATATCCACAACAGCATCCTGAAAACCCATCAAAAACTAGTTACCCGACACAGAGTAAAGAAATTCCTTTCAGACTCTGCCAAGGTAACTCTAGCTACCACTTATCTCTTACCCTGTCCCTGTATACAGCCCCTATCAAGACCAACCTACAGGCCTGACTTAGTTCTAAACTTGAACAGTGCTTTAAAAAAGTTGCCAGATTTGTTTGCAACAAACCTTACTGGACCTACCCACCAGTGTTTAGCACTAAAAACACTTAACTAGCTTGCCTATCTTATACTCAGTTCAGATTAACCCATAAAATCATCTATACCTCATCCACGTGCCTAGGAATTGGACCCCCACTCCAATACCGTCTTCCAAAACATTCTCTTTGGTCAAATAATGAACAACTGCTTACCATATACAAACCCAAAAGGGCTGCTGGGGTCAGTCTTTATTCCAATAGTGTAGCTAGAACTTGGAATACAATTCCTGAATGAATCAGGTCTATCACACACCATCATCTTTTCAAACCATAACTAAAAGTCTTCCTGTTTGTTTCCTAGCTTTGTCCCTGTTCCTCATATGGGACATAGCTCTCAAACACCCTTCATCACCTTTTATTTACCCCTCCCTTAAAGCACTAAATCACTTAATCTGCTTATCCCTTTATAATACTTCAGCTTATTGTAGTACTTAAACTACTGTACCTACTTCTAATTAGCACAACCAAACTACTATTCCACCACTACTTCTCTGCTAACACTCAGACTTGCTTATTTCCTCTAATACCTTATTCTATTGCATTTCCTAAATTACACCCCCTCTTCTATCTATAAAAATCTCAGTTCAAGGCTTGTAAATTTAATGTTTATGAATATGAATACAAATTGTTATTATACTGACTATTGTGCTATGTATTCACTGAAACAGCATTATAAAATTTGTCATTGTAAATACTGATTGCTTTAAATATAATACCTAAATAAATACATCTACCTTTGATGTTCTGTGGTGTAGTAAGCAATTATTATTGGCCTACATTATGAAGGGTGTCTGATGATTCAGATTAAATCTAAATCTATGACTAATTATACACATCCCAATACCCCTCTCCAGTTTGTCGTACCTACCAACACTAATGCCTAACAGTATACTGCAAAAGCAAAGCCTTTGACCTTTTCTCCTACTCCTTCCTTTACAATCAATAGTCCTGATTTTTATCACCTGTATTAACTTATATAATCCTTGCCATCCTTCCTCTTACCCATATGCAATTGCATTCATTAATCCTAACACTTAACTCTGAATGCTCAATCTCCCCTTGACTACATTCTTTTCTCGGACACATATCTCATACTACTACTAAATTAAACATTCTCCCGCTAATTCATTTCTTCTCACTGCAAAGTACTGCCTGCCTAACAGGCCTCAGCCTACTAAGGTTTCTTTTGAAATAAAGAACATCAGGTCATTCAAAATAAGCTACAGCTACAACTTCAGATATGAAACACTGCATTGTCAAGCTTAACATGCTATTAGACATCACAACTCCATTATAAAGTGTGCTTAAGAAAATAAAATATTCTTATTCTTTATTTATCCAAACTCAAATCAATAATTGCCTGGGACAGCAATGCCAACCTCAGCCCCACGTGTACTACTTATAACTATAACACAATTCCAACCTCTCAACTAACAATGCTCATATCGCAATTTCAAACACTTACTGATTAACAATGCCCATATCCTACACTCCTCCTTACAAAACTCAACTTCCCTGCAAATCCACCCTGTAGCTTCACATTTAGGCAGTTGAATACAGGAAATCACCCCCCATTTCACCAAAGTACAAAGCCTGAAGATATGTATGAAGGTATGTCACCTAAATGCTCTAAGTGTGTTTAACATAACTGATATTATAGAAAATGGTTAAACAATATTCCACTAGATGTATTTGCTGTCATTGAAACCTTCAAATTATGTAATATGCCCTCAACCTATATCAACAACTAACCCAAACTAGCAGAATTGACAGTCAGATAGCAGGTGGATCCATACTCTTTGTTAAATAAAAGTCTCAATTACAGTTGTATTAGCTGCTAACAACAACCAAATATCTGAAAGTGAACTGAACTGGATCCTTACCTCCATACATCTTGCATCAAAAACTAAAGATGCTTATCACTGCTATATACATTCCTCCTTTACAGATAATCTTTGAATTGTCCATCATTAACATGCCAAGATACTCTAATATTAACAAAGCTTTAATATCTGGAGACTTTAACCATTACTTACTTTGTCCAATTGAACCCAAGTACTCAACACTTTCCACTAATCAGAAAAAGGGTAAGAATTCAGTTACCACTGTTAAATCAGTCCCTTCTGACCATGATAAAAAGAGGCAAATCATGATCAAAATGCAAATCAACACAAAAGTTTTAAGATCATTTCACTTTCCAGCCACTAGGAAAACAATGTAAACTTGGTAAGGCAAAACGTACTAAGTAAATCTACTTTCATTGTCATCTTCAGAGAGCTGTCACTCAGCCCAAACCATTTTGGTCAATAATAAGAGATATTTCCTCCTTCTATGGCAAAAAGAACACTTAATGCTAACACAACAAATAACTTTAAAACTCTTTTTACCATACCAGTATCACTAGAAAATGTTGCCTCTGCACAAGGGTTTATTAATAATAGCCCACACAGTGAAGTAAGAATCATCAGTACTAATCTGGATTTTGACATACTTGCCCCAAACTTAAAAACCCTAAAGACTATAGCACAAGTGTTTCCTTCCCATCATCTGTAAGCCTGGTTAACCAAACACCCCTACAACCAACACTATGATCATAACATTACAAACACTTCAGTCTTTACCCCCTACCTTCAACTTCCAGATAATCTTCACAAAGTACATCAGATACTTCAAAAGCTTGACAATAAACCAAACACTAATTCAAAGTACCATCCATCCTGCTTTCATAAAGATGTGTGCAAAAACTATCCAAAGCCCTTGTCCACATTTTTAACTTATTCCTTATTTCAAGGGTAGTATACTTTCTCAATTTAAACACTCATGAATCATTCCCACCCCCCAAAAAAACACACCTTCATCACCACAAATCTACTGATTCATGTCCATACTTTCTCCCATCACTAAAACATTCAAAAGCTGATATATCATCAAATTCTGAAACTTCCTAATAAATCACGGAATATTGAGTCCCAACACAGTTTCCATAGTGATCATCACAACCTTACAGCTATCTGTATTGTAACTGTAAAAGTATTTACTGTTGTGGAAAAAAGGATGGTCAACTGGAGCTATTTTAATTGTCCCCAGCAGGATCTTTTAAAGTATTATCTCTCAACTCCTGCTAACAAAACTTCACAGCTTAGGCTTTGGACAAACTAAAGTACAATGATTCAAGGATTATCTTTCATCCAAATAATTTACTCTGCATACAGACCCCAACATGTCTGATAGTGGTTATTTGACTGCAGGTATCTCTCGTGGTTACTTACTAGGCCTTATTATCATTCCCCTATTCATTAATTAGATCAAAAGCATTAGTGACATTCACTAATTGTATCCTTTATACAGATGACATACTTTATCAAGATGTTCCCTCATTCAATTAACTACAATCTCAGCTACAAAACCAATTCAGTTGTCTGTAATACCTGTTTCAGTAATAACCTTCTCACCATTAATTTAAACAGAACAACAACTATGCTTTTTGGTACTTCAAGAAAAATAGGCAAAGACAGTCAAGTAATAGAACAGAAATAAGAAGAGAAATACTTAGGATTGCCACTGGATCCCAGGATCCCACCACATCATGGAAAAACACACAGACGATATAGTGTTAGATTAAGCATTCAGCTGAAAGATGCCTATTCTATTTCTAACCATCTCACACAAGATGTCAGAAAAGATATAGCAAAGAATGTTCAAATATTTGGAATTCAATACGCCCGAATAACCACCTCATTTTACTCCACCACTAATGCCCTGCAGTTACAAATAATAATGGAATTTGCAGATCCATAACTCTTTCTCCCTGTTTACAACATCACAACCCTTCTCCAAAATGCAAGCTGCTTATCCTTTTATAGCTATATCTGTACTTTTCTATTCATAACTTTTAAATTCCTCCACAATAGATTCTGTCCTCCACTGAAAAATGAGCTCACAATTAAAACTCCAGTTTATGGAAATAATTTCCTTACACTACAAAGACTCAAGTTGAACATAGCCAGTTCAGTATAAGCTAGCTGGAACCATCTCTGCTCTGAAATGAGCAATAATATACAATAAAACTCTACAAAGAACTGTTACATCATCTAAAGGACACTTAAAATGTGCATAAAGGATACATAAAATGATGTATCTAGTTAATTTAACTTCCACTTAATGCTATTACCTTTGCTTCAAAATAATGACCAATGTGCATTTAACCCCTTTATGTTAATATATATATATATATATATATATATATATATATATATATATATATATATATATATATGTATATGTATGGGTCTACTTTAAATAACCGAAAGACCACAATACCGAAACACAAAAAAACGAGACCAGAATCATGAAACTCCAAAACACCGAAAACCGCAAAACTGTAAACCACACACATAACACACACAAACACACACACAACAACCCCAAACTAGTAAACACACCAACCTACACTAGTGATAGGCAGGGGGGCAAGCCCCCCTGCACCCCCTCACCCCCCCCACTTTAATATTCTAACTCCAAGATTGCACAGACACACAAGGCAAACTCACACCCACACATTACAGTCCCTCACACACACAAACCAAAGTCACAACACACACTTACACACAGCAATACCCCTCACAACTCCACTTACACATACATACTTACCTACTGCAGAACACCAAAAAGCGCTAAATCAAACTCCCGTAATTTCGGGATTTTGAATTTTGTGCTTTTTGGTGTTCTGCGGTTTCGTGATTCTGGTCTCGATCTTCTGGGTTTCGGTGTCGTGGTCTTTCGGTTATTTAAAGTAGACCCACATATATATATATATATATATATATATATATATATATATATATATATATATATATCTACTTCATATGTTCGAAACTTCAAAATGCCAGATTTCATATGGCTGGGACCATATCATCGACATTTGAAATGTTGAACATATGAAATACAAAAGTAAAAAGCAACAAACACTTACCTAAACACTGATAGCAGGGGGGAAAGCCCCCCCCCTGCAGCCCCTGTGGGGAGATCCACCCCCCCGCCCCCCATAACTTAAATATACCAACTCCAAGATTGCACTACAGTGCAGGAATGGAAATCTTTCCATTCTGCACTGTACAGAGATGCCGGTTCTGCATTGTAGGCATTTCAAATGTCAATCATATGGTCTCAGCCATATGAAATTCAACATCTTGAAGTATCGTCAATGTGAAGGAGACCCATGCACACATATTAGTTTTGTGTCCTTTGATCTAATTATGTTAATGGCTATGTTGCCAATAATCTGCATCCGTAATGTAACAGTTTCTTGCATTTAGTACTGTATTTTCATCGTTGCTAGATAATTTTCTTGAATTGCAAATTTCATTCCATGATTATGAACATAGCTACTGCTATGTTTTCTTGCTTTGTGAATTGCATTCCACTGACATTAGTATAACTGTTTTCTACTATGTAAACTTAAAACTGAAACATAATTTTTAGATATGGAAACCATGACTATGTTACTGTGATTTTACTGCGTTTTGTACCTGGCTCATGCTTGAAATATCCTGGGGCTAGCCCACTTACTAGTTCAAAAATGTTTAAATCAGTTGTTGTTTGTCTTTCGGCTTTTCTCGGTTAGGGGTTGCCACAGCGGAACTCCGGTCCACTAATGATTGGCAGTTGGTTTTTATGGTGTCAAGTTGCCAGCCCGATGCCCAACCTTCAACGAAGGCACGCCCATTCAACGCATGTCTTTCGAACGCCCACTCGACCGTGGGGAGGACATGCAGACTCCACACAGAAGGCACTCCCAAGCCGAGAATTGAACTGGAGAACATCTTGCTGTGAGGCAACAACGTTACCGCTGCACCACCGCGGAAGTAAAAATGTTTAAATCAGTAAATATAAATATACATTTTGTATTTGTTCAGGCCACTGATTCACAGTAAGTTGCCTGAGTGTGGTAAGTATCCACAGTGAAAACAAATGTTCTTAGGTAAGTACTAGTGTGGCTACACTTACAGACCATTTCAAGCCTAGCCAATTTCCCTTTTTGTGTTCAAAATTACCTACCCCATTTGGTTATAGATTAGACGGGAGTAGTTCAGGATCTTTAATGTTAAGCTTAAGCCAGGATTCTGTGATAGCTGGAATGTCAGGGTTATACTGTGATATCCATGCATGTAGTTCTGTAATTTTGTTACAAATGCTAGTTGATTTTTGTGGAAGACAAGAGGAAGAATGATGCTGTGAGTGTTTTGATGTGTTAGTTTTATTAGTATGGATAGGTGGTGGTGCAATGATAGGACACTACAACTGGAAAGAGGTATAGTTTGAGGTGGTAGATGAAAAAGTGTTAGTTAAATCACAATGTTGTAGGGGTGGTTGTTAGCTTTATGCTGCTCATGAGATATTAATGTCATTAGAATAATGTTAATATTAATGCAGTGTACTTCAAATAAAAATATACATTTCTTGTGTTCCTCTTATACAAATGTGTTTAGTATCATTTTTTCCTAACAACCATGGCTTGCATAGTCCCCCTCTCCAGCATGACATTATTACATTCCATTTTAGATTTATTTAGGCAAATAAGCAAAATATTTCAAAATATTTTTTACCTTTTTCAACCCTTTCTCAGTCACTCATGCCCTGTAATTCTCATAGTGATGCTTTCATTAAGGATGCTTAACTTATACTGCCAGTTTGCAAATGCCACCTGGCTTCTTAATGCAAGAATAATATTAATATTAATATTTGTATAGTATACCGCAAATAAGTAATTATATTTAATGTAGTGTATATCTTACGCAGGGGTGTTTAAATACATTTCTAACACTCACTGCTTGCATAGGCTCCATTAACTTGACATTATTACATTCCATTTTAGATTTATTATTACAAATACACAATAGCAACTCAACACTGTAAAACTTCACTGCCAATTGTTCTGCAAACTGATGTTCTGCAATGGCGACCCCTAATGGGAACAGCCAAAAGAAGAAGAGATTGCAAGTACACAATATATTTCATGTTTTATTATAATTTTACCAGCACTCTTTAACAATTCAAATCCTATGTATTCCACAGCAATGAAAAGTGATTAAAGTGAGCTAAAACCTCCATCCCAGGTACCTTTAGAAATTTCTTTAAGACAAACTACATGCTCATAAGTGATACACTGGCAACATGGCTTCTGTCCAACGTATATTCCAACCATACCTCTCAACCTCAGCACAAAAATCTGTTTAAAGCAAACGTAATGAGTGGACAAAGCCCTAAAAGTAGGGACAACTTTTAAATATTGCTCTCATAAACTTAGAAAGAATAAAAAGTTGTGCATTACCACATTTTCTTAAGAATATGAAGTCTGAAAACTCAAACGTCTGTTATTATTTAGTGAATTCAGTCCTCACTGACTTGCCACAAAACTCCAGAAAACCAGAAAATGTATGAGGAAGACATCAAGAATATGAGGCAAAAATCTGGACAGTTGAAAGGTATGACTACAACTACTGCCCTCATGTCATTCACTGACACAATAAACAAATTCAGAGACTTGGCCAGACTTGTTTCCTCATTATTCCTTGACCTATCGAAAGCCTTCAGTACAATTTATCACCACAAACTCCTGTATAAGCTGTCTCATCTTGGACTATCCCCGTCTTCATTACTGTGGTTCAATAGTTATTTAACTGAGATTTTCCAGTCTGTAAATGGCAGAGCTCTCTCTCTCTCTCTCTCTCTCCCTCTCCCTCTCCCCCTCTCTCTCTCTCTCTCCCCCCCCTCTGTCTCTCTCTCTCCCCCCTCTCTCTCTCTCTCTCTCTCTCTCTCTCTCTCTCTCTCTCTCTCTCTCTCTCTCTCTCTCTCTCTCTCTCTCTCTCTCTCTCTCTCTCTCTCTCTCTCTCTCTCTCTCTCTCTCTCTCTCTCTCTCTCTCTCTCTCTCTCTCTCTCTCTCTCTCTCTCTCTCTCTCCCTCTCTCTCTCTCTCTCTCTCTCTCTCTCTCTCTCTCTCTCTCTCTCTCTCTCTCTTTCTCTCTCTGTCTCTCTCTCTCTCTCTCTCTCTCCTCTCTCTCTCTCTCCCTCTCTCTCTCTCTCTCTCTCCTCTCTCTCTCTCTCTCCCCCTCCTCTCCCCCTGTTCTCTCCCCTCTCTCTCTCCTCCTCTCCCTCTCCCTCTCTCTCTCTCTCTCTTCGCTCTTCTTCTCTCTCTCCATACCTGCAAGTCTCCACTGGTGTACCCCAAGGTTCTATTCTTGATCCCCTCTTCGTTAATATCTTTATCAATGACCTCTATACCGTTGTATGTCCAAACTCACTTATGCAATATGCTGATGATTCTACACTTATATGTACATCTAATAACTTTTCCTCCATAACCATCAGGTAGCTTTTTCCTCAGCTGGAAAATGACTCCACAATGGCCAGCTACTATTCATCCCCCCAAAAACAAAGTTATTGCTATTTTTCCAGAAATCACACATGCCTGATAAAGTAAATTTTAAAAACGTTTTACTAAATAAAATTGAAAATGAAGTACTCTGCCATACAAAACTTCTTGGAATGGTTGCAGATGATAACCTTAAATTTGACTTGCATGTTCAAAAATAACATAAAAAAGATGGACCAAAAATTAAGAATGCTCTACAGGCATATAAACATCCTTAGCATCATCTCTAAAACAACTCTTGCCACTACCTGCCTTCTGCCATTTCTCATACATGGTACACCCATCCTAACCAGTCTTCACCCTTCTGTTAAAAATAAGATAGAGGCATGTTATAATAAGCCTGACAAATTTGCCACCAACAAACAATACTGCAGCCACTACTGTATTTTCTTTAAAGCTTTGAATTGGGTTCAAATTGAACCGCTTAAATTACATATAGCTTATCTCCACATACAGCATTATTCAAAAAGCCAATGACTGCCCTGCTTTTGCTCCTATTTTCCATTTCTATCACCTTAAAAGACTACTTTGATCTAATGAACATCTTCTCAGCATAAGTAAACCCCACAAATCCTCTGGCCAAAATCTCTACTCATGTTCTGTCACTAAAAAATGTAATTCTATCCCTAAAAATGTAATTCTATCCCTCTGTAAATTAGATCTACCTCTAACCTCTTCAACTTCAAACAACTACCACAAGACTACATAAATAAAATCTGGTTCTACTCTTGCACTACCCCAGGCTGAAATAGTCCCTTCCACCTTCTACTACCAGCATACTTTGATAATGTTCAGAGAGAAGGAATTAGTAAAATCTACTTCTTAGACAATGAACAGATATATTTTTGCCTAGGTTATTTTATCTAGTCATCTCTGACCCAAAGATTGTAGTCAAGTATGTTTAATGTCCCCTTTAAGAACTGCAGCTTGTGGATACTTACAATGTTATTTTTAACTTGTTATAGCTGTCCAAATATTTCCACTGTGCATGTATAGGGTTACAATGTATGAGATGAAGCCACATTTTTACTTAATGTGTTATTTTCTGTATTAGGCTTTGTAATAACTTTAACTGTAATAATGTTATGTCAATGTAGAGCTTTTTTCCCTGGGCATCCACTGAAAATGGAATATTATTCCATTCGGGAATTGGTAAACAAATGTCAAATAAAAAAAAAATAATAACAAAGTGTGTTGTGAATTAGGAAGCAAGGTATCATCTGCAAGCTGACAGGATATGGTAGGAAACCATACTGAAAACATTGCTGATAGATGCTCAGGAGTTGAGTTATTGAAAAGTGTTTGCAAAATATGCAAAAGTGGAGTGTGATGCTGTCCTGCTAGGGAGGCCTAGGCAAGCAGTGAGCTTTATAGGAAACATTACATTGCATACACTTGAGTAAGACAAACCTAAGCGCAGATATAACTATTTCTTGAGGTATACTGGATTGATACCACTTATCCACAAGCTTCATGAACCCAACACACGTGAATGTCTTTCCACTGAACTTGAATGAAGCCTGCAGCATCCTTGGCAAATAAGAGAATTATTTTAGCTGTTTTCTATGCTGCTATAAAGTTTGTGTGTTTGCACCACTCTGAGAGCATTATCATAGAGCTCTCGTCTAGGCATCTTTGCCACATTCTGAGAGGGATCTGAATTAATACAGCTAAAATCATTGGGGGATAAGAGATTTATTTTAATATTTTGGATGCTGCTTAGCAGTGTCAGTGGTGCAACATGTACTGCTCTTGCCTTTCTAACAAAAGACTGTGTGCTCCATTCCCACACCAGGAAGTTGGATTGTTGACATTACTGTGCAGCAGAAGAGGGAGTGCCTTACTTCAGAGTGTGTAATCCTTTGGATGAGATTTTAAACCAAGGCCTCATCTATTTGAGCTGGTGGCAGCCCAGCTGGATGTAAAGAATTCATTGTCACCTATCAAAAACAGTAGGAGAAGTTTCCCATTGTTGTGGCCATATTTCCCCTAGTAATACAAATGTCATCTGTGGGCTCCTGGAAAAAGAGACTATACACCTATTGACACAAACCTGGTCAACAAAAGCTAAATAAGATTTACTGTTTTGCATTTTTTATTAACTGTATTAGAATGCTACTACTTTATTTTTGCTTTATTTGCTGACGTTTGCACTTTAAATTAGAATCAAACTTTTCCTTACTCCACTTGCTAGAACTGCAATTGCCCATTCCCATCTGCTATCAACTCTTCTCTATGCCTCACCTCTATTCTCCAACTTAAACAAAACAGATCTTAATAAACTATCATCCTGCTATAACCACATTGCCAGATTTGCTACTGGCACAGCTTACCGGACACACCACTGTCACAACCGAAATCGCTAGGATGGCTTGAACTGCCAAGCCTACTGCAGTTCAACCAGCTAATAGTGGCACATAAAGTCCTTTACCAACCAGAAAATACACCTGCACTAAAAAATATTATCAGCCCCTACACCAGCACCTGGCCACTGCGATCATCCACTAGACTCCTAGTTCAAACATACAAATCCAACTACTCAGCTGGGGATTCTCTGTTTGCCAACTCTGTTGGAAAAATATGGAACGGACTCCCAGCTGACTTGACCCTAGAACCCTCACTAACTCAATTCAAAAACAAACTCAAGAAATACTTCAAAACACATTGGTTATGTCCTTGCACTAACCTCGACTAGTGGCCTCTCTACTTCTTAGGTGCCTTACTTTCAACTACTTCTAACTTTTTTCTATCACTCCATTTCAGGAAGGGTCAATTGTATAACTGCTGCTCAGTGTGTCTTAAACCTGAATGTAATGGTATTTATATCTAACTTTGAAAATAATACTGGGCCGGATTCAGGAAGGCTTGCACGGAGTGTAAGAGACGTGCAACACTCCATGCAAGCCTCGCGATCCAGGAACAGCCCTAAACTCCGTGTAAGAGACCAGCTAAAACGTCTCTTACACGGACTGGGCGTGGACAAGCTAAATACCTCACTTGCATTAGAAAGGTATGCAAATGAGGTATATTAGCGATCCACGAAGCAGAAACCAGTCCATGTAGGAGACATTTTAGCTGCAGAAATGTACTCAGTTGACAACTGAGTACATTTCTGCAAAATCCACAATGGAGTGATGTCAGCTCCCAAAAAAGGTTGCATATGAATCAGGCAGCATGCCAATGGCCAAATATGTGGCCATTGGCAAGATAACCCGATGGAAAAATATTAAAAATATATATATTTTTTTCGGCAATCGCCGATGTTTAAACCCAGCGCAGCCCCGCGCAAATGGGCTGCGCTGTATAGAAGCATAAAAAAGAAGGGTATAAACCCACAAATGTGGGATTCATGTAATACATGGAATGACAATGCAGGGACCAGCAGACCAAAACCAACATGGCCACCGTGTAGTGGTTGCTAAGGGGGGAAGCTGAGTCTAAGACATGTAACTAAGCATTAGTAGGCAATCTTATGTAAATGAGGGTTAGGATACTGAATACCACAGTCACATAGCAAATGAGCACGGCCTGAGTAGTGTAAGAGATACAAAAGGGGGAGGAATAGAGTAGGAGATAGGTGACATCACTGGGGGGAATGGTAGAAAGAACCGCAGTTCATTGGAGGCCAGTGTAACATGACAGATGACAGGCACAGATCATGGAAAGAGGTGTGCCACTAGATAAGTCATGGAAAGACAAGAAATGGAAGGTGTACACTGTTACCTATACTAAAGTTTCTTGCTGGCCGTGCATGCGCACGTGTGCGCACAATGAACCGCGAGTAAGGCAGTGTGCGCGCGTGTAAGGCAGTGTGAGTATGTTGGAGGCTGTTGGCAGACGTGTAACAGTGTTTGCGCGGGTGTACGCGCATGTAAGACAGTCTGAGCATGTTGGAGGCTGTTGGCAGACGTGTAACAGTGTTTGCATGGGTGTACACGCGTTTAAACCTGAATAAGTAGATCCTTAACCATGTAAACACGTGTGCGCGCGTTTAAGCCACTGTGAGCGTGTGTTAGATAGTATGCAAGTTGCTCCCCCCTGAGGAAACAGAGAGGAAAAAGGAAGCAACAGAATTAATAGGAAGCTAGCAGGGATAACTGCTGAAGCTAGCAGGTGAAAATAATTAGAAGCAGGCAATTACACAGGCAAAGTAGTAGCCCAGCCCAGCCCTTAAAACACAGCAAACAGTAGTGCAGGATGTTGTCATTAAGAGACACTGCAAAACAGGAGTAAGCTAATAGAAGTGAAAACTGAAAAAGCTGAACTCAGAGCAGAAATGCTAGGGGCTGCCATAGCTGTCTTAATGAGACATAGGCGACTTGCTGAGGGTGGTGACAATGCAGATGGTGCCAGACAACCCACAGTGAGGAGACGGAGAAGAGTGTACAGGCCCAGGGTCACCTACCACAGGTTACATGAGCTGGAGATAGTAGAGCGCTATAGAGTGGACAGAGAGCTCCTGCAGCAGATTGTTGAGCTGTGCATCCCAGTGGAAACCAAGGTATGTGTTGGCCTAAGAATACTAGCAACAGGTACCTTCCAGAGACCAACTGGCGATATGATGGGGATATCACAGGCATCAGCCTCCAGGATACTACACCAGTTCCTGGATGCCATGTCAGCACATGTCGGTGATCATGTATATTTCCCCAATGCCCGTGAGGTATTGGCCAGCAATATGCATCTCTTCCAGCAAATAGTGGAATACCCTGAGGTACTGGGTGCTAGAGTCTGCACGCACATACGCATCAAAGCACCAGCAGGAGAGCGGGGTAGGGCCTACATAAACCGCAAGGGCTTCCCCTCCATCAACTGCCAGGTCGTGTGTGATGCCCAGGGCATAATAATGAATGTGTGTGCTGGCTGCCCTGGGAGTTATCACGATTCCCACATCTGGCATTTGACGCAGCTGTACCAGACATTTGCCAATGGGGACATCCCACACGGACACCTAGTGGGGGATGCAGGTTATGCACTGGAGCCATGGCTGATGACACCCATCAGAAACGCACACACACCTGAACAGGAACGCCATAATGAGGCACACGCACAAACACATAATGTGATAGAGCGTGTGTTTGGGCTGCTCAAGTCACGGTTCCGGTGTCTGGACACATCTGGTGGAGCCTTGCAGTACACACCAACTACATGTACCCAAATTGTCATGGTATGTGCTATGCTACATAATATGATCTTGTGAAAACAGCTGCAGCAGGACCAGCATAGGGCCGGGCCAAACAGCCCCCCACCATTGCCAAGGCCAGCACAGGCAGAGCGTGATTCGGAGGAGGAACAACCTGAGCCTGTCCCAGTAGGCAGAAGGAGGTGTGCCCAGTATGCCCTGGCCTTGGCAAAGAGGCAACGGATAGCACATACATTGGCTCAGTAGGAACCTTGGGAATGATACCCCTCTCTGACTCACTCATATAGTAACAGGGATGCCTAACATGACACAACCTGCTCTCAAACATGTATAGGGAAGTGTAATATGCGCATCCGACAGAGGCAGCCCTGCTGCACCACCTGAGGCATGAATGCTATGTGTCAAGTAATGTAACACCAAGTACTATATGCACACCTGAGGACCCTGACTAACATCCTATCCTGACCAAGCATCATGCCACAACATGACAACGAGATGATCAAGTGCAACAATTGACTGAAGTATCGCAGTTAGTCAAAGGGGACCCAATGTGTGCCAGTCTGGGATGACATGCTGAGCATGACATGATGCACCACCCGCTAGGACTGGCGTGCACCTATCAGTGCAGGCCATATGGATACTGGCAAAGGCTGTCGTCACCCACAGTGTTCCCTGAATAGGTAAGGCTCAAAAGACAAACCTATCTCCATAGGTACCAGAAGGGATAAGAATAAGATAATGGATAAGTTGAAACAGCAAGATGCATGCAGTCTGGACTCACCCAGTATGGAGAATGTTGATAACTGTGCTGTAACAGAACACTGAGGCAAGGCCCACAACAGCACCCTAACACTACCAGGTTACACCTCATACTATGCTGTACAGCCGCAAAACTTGGAACAAGCTACAAAAGGAGGGTGACTAGCAAGAATTGTCAAGGATAACCACACCCCCATGTCGGTACCACAACAAAAAGCAGCATGGACTAGCCATGCTCAAGTAACAGTGGCTAAAACTGCCCCCCAGTTTATAGCCTGCTATAGACTACTGTCCCAACACCAGGAACTGCATCTGGCCTATGCTGGAATACATGAATATATCAAGTCCTCCAACCCACATTATATTGGGTGACTGCAAATACCCAGACATAGACTTGGAACATTATACTAGCTCCAACAGTGTCGGACAAAGGTTCATAGAATCCACAAACCAAAAGGCCCAGGAACAACGTACCACTCCCGCAAGAGGGGTAAGCATACCGGATGTGATAATCAGCAACATGGGTACTGGATGTCAAGATGAGAAGTGTATTGCTCACTGGTAAAACCAGACCATAGAGTAATCACACTGGATATACAAAACCTGACCACAGTCCCTGGCCGGGAAACCACAGTGGAAAACATGTGTTAAGCAATACCTGCACTCCTCCAAACTGATGTGGAATCCATTAAAGGTCCCGTGCAGGTGCACAATATGGGCCACATCTCAGAACCTGTAATACAGCCATTCCATGAACACTGCCAGGAATGCTTGGATTATGCAGTCCTAAATTAAAACAAGACACAGTGCCTAAATCTGGCATGGTGGACACCAGCCATAACCAAAACATGCAAGAGAACGAGGAAGCTACTACATGATAGAGCAAACATAAACAATGAAGTAAGCACAGATCAGTAGTATGGCAATAACATCTGTCCACACATGCAATCCAGTAAGGCCAGCCGCAACAAGTGGAATCTGTGAATCCCGAGGCAATGTCACACCTGGCCCAAGTACACAGACAACCCCCAACTCCACCCAAGAAATAAAAAATATGTGAGAGATGCAACCATCCATCCAAACTGGAGGCTGAGCTCCCTCAACTCAGTACTCCCAAAACAAGTCAGTAGGAGAAGGTAACCACACACCACAAACACAGTCCCACATAGACCTATCACAACTGCAAACTAAACACATAAACACAGACAAACATTCCCAGAGGCACAAATTACAAACACAGCACACCAACAGAGGCCTCTAAAGCAGACACCCAATCAAACAGCCCGCAAACATAGCACATGCAACACATAGCACACAAAGCTGGTGTGCCAAACAGTCACAGGCCAGAAGGAGAAACAACATGCCTGATACAGTTGTAATAGGTGACTCCATAGTCAGACACACTGCTGTCCTGCACACCAGACTGAACAAGGGAAAGGGTACAGTAAGCTGCCTGTAGGCTGCCACAATATGCCACATAACAGAAGTATGTAGGTCACTCCAAAGCAAGTAGAAATATGATGCAGTCATAGTCCATGCTGGTGTGAATGACCTGAGATGTACCACCCTAGACTACAGGAAAAGAGACATAGATGAGCTATCTGATTATGTAGTTCAGGCCGGTATGACATTCACCGTTTGCAGCATCCTACCCTTAACAAGAGTAATGCCACAGTACAAACATGAAATGATCAGTCATAGCAAGTGGCACACTTACTGGTGTTATTCCAAGGGATGCAATGTCTGTCTGCCTGGGATGTCATGCTTGACAAGCCTCGCAGCTGTCCTTGGGATGGCCTGCACCTGTTACCCCTGGGCGTCTGAATAATGGATAAGGCCTTTGCCACCTCCATAGAGCCTTTCGTAGGCAAGGCCGAAAAGACTGACCTACCACCCTACAAAACATAAGTGGGAAGAAACATAAGGGAAATGCTGACCAATGCCAGATGTGTACACCCCAATATGCATGTCCCCGAGGCCATCCCCAGAATGGAGAACATTGATGTCTGTGCAGTGACAGAATCCTGCTGCAAGCCTCCTGACAGCACACCAGCACTACCAGGTTATACCACGTATCATGTGTCATGGCCCCAAACCCTGAAACGAAACATAAAAGGAGGGTGAGTATCCATAGTCAGCACAGACACCCATACGTCCAGGTAACTGACAATGCAGAAGGCATTTGAGTACACACACTTGCAACTAACTGTAGGCAAGACTGCTGTGCAGTCTGTAGCATGCTACAGACCGCACTCTCACACACAATAACCCCACCCAGCCATCCTGAAGACAATGGACAGTATGAATGTCCCACCAAATAACAAACAAGGTACCACAAATTACCACATAGGTGGTAAACCAGTATGTATAGAAAGAGGAACCAGGGACCTAGGGACACACATGGACAGTAACCTGTTATGTGACACCCACATTGCCAATGTGGCTAGGAAGACTGTCTACAGTTGACACCGTAGCAGGAAAGGAGTCACATCTACGGCAACAGAGGTCATTGTGCCCCTATACCTTTCTCCAATCACACCCATAATCCAGTACAATGCCTCATATGGGATGTATCTTACCTGACACCTGCAGCAGTTAGAAAGACCTCAAAGGTACCTCACCAATAGGATAAAGGGTCACAAATATATGTCATATGCTGTCTGGCTGTAGACACCCCAGCTGAATCCAGTCACATACGGCCTACACAGAGGCATTGCATGCCTGTTGTAGGAGGCCATGCCCAACACAGGAGTAATGGACATGCCCCACCCTAGAAAACACAAATCCACTGGAGCTGTGAGAGGGAGAGATGTCAACCTCAACTAATAATGAAATAGGATGTGCTGGTGGGACAGATACATAATCCAGAGGCTCCCCACACCCTGGACCAGAATCCCATTCCATGTTAGGCAGAGCCCCTCACTGACACTCTTCAACAGGAATCTTGCCAAGTGGATGGATGATTGTAGAGTTACACTGGGGGTCTTCACTGTGTCATGTCCAGACAGAGGCACAGCCAAGCAAAACATAAATGGCCATAATATGCACATAGCAAGGGGTGTCAAAAGCCACACACACTCTGGCTAGGCTAACAAATGCCCAGGGTGGATAGCCTAGTATGACCCTATGAACCTATGAAGATACAAATTGTACAGGACGCTAAAGATAATCCCAAGGCTTTCACATCTGATGGTAGTAACCATGTTGGGAATTCACAGATATGTCCTGAATCACACAAATATCACAAACACACACACATACTGCCAACATACATCCTGACAGGTGCAGTGCAAACCCCCCCACCCCCTCGAATGCAGAATATCTATCCCAGCAGATTGCTGGCCCCCTGACATTGCAGATGCTGAGGTAACAGCCAACATCTACAAAGCAAAACACACAGCAGCAATGGTATGAGATGTTGTCCTGGGCTTAGTGCAACATGGACTCCAAGATGAATGGAATGCAAAACCACACTACTGCTCAATGTCAGCCTTACCACAGAATATGTACCCAAAGAGCAGTGTACAACAACAGTGGTCCTTCTCAACAAAGGTGTTGCCTGAATGGATACTGAACAGTACTACCCCAGAATCCTGAGAAGCTCGGTTTGCACAGCTGTGGAAAGGATCAGCATGTACCACAGACAGAAAGATAGTGGGGACCTACTGACAACGGACCCAACCCAGTGTGGCCACGAAGTGCAGATCCTGCCCCTAACCATGTTTGACTCAATTGAAACAGCCATTAAGGTCATTGATGAGGGCAATGTGCTCCACACAGTGTATCTGGACCTTGCAAAGGCTTCTATACAATACCCTACGTGTTCATTATAGATAGGCTCACCAGCTTAAATATAAACCCACATGTCAGTAGAGGGTTGCAAACCAGACCAAGGACAGAACAGACATGGTCAGACATGCTGCAGCCATGTCAGACTACAAACCAGATATAACTGGCATCCCACAAGGCTTTGTCCTGGGATCTCCCCCGTCTGGTATATATGTCCCATAGGTACAGGCAAACATGGAAGGACCGTGTCCGAACATGGTTGCAGAGGACTACAAACTGCTCACCACATATGATCCACCAGCTGACACAAGCATCCCACAAAAGGGCCACATAGAAACAGAAAACTGGTGCCATAGCCATGTCAGCAAGCTAAGTGCAGAAACATGTATAGTCAACCCCCGTGGATATACAGTAAGTGCCCACCAGTTACCACATATGTGTTAACCCATTATGTAGTTAACATGTAATGAGAGACCTGGGGACACAAGGTGATAGATAGCCTGCATTGGACAAACATGTGCTGTAGTGTTTACAGGAACATACCATACACCCACCTAATCACGAAGGCTGTCAGATCTAGATAAGGGGAGGTCATTGTGGCTCTGCAGTCATCCATCATCAGTGGTACAATCGACTACAATCGCCCCTGTGGGATGTACCTCAGCAGACACCTCCATCAACTGTAAAGTCCCCAACAGTACCTCATCAGGAGTATCAAACAGCTTGCCCAGATGCCATATGTTGCCTGTGTTGCTGGCATCAATAAACATGCTGCACCTTGCACAATCTGAATGGCAGTGAGCTATGCACATGAGAGACCTGAACCCCAGCACTGACTTACATAGGACAAGCTGTACTGCGTGCACCATAACACAGAAGCCACCCCCAGCACAGGCTACTCATAGAGTCACATATCAATCTACCTCAATAGGAATCCAGATGAGTGGGTGGGAGATGGTAGATTTAACCCGGGTACCACTGTCATGTCACAGGTAGACAGAGGCACAGTATACTAACCATGACATATGTCATGGCAAACTCCACTTACAATGTGTGTTGAAGGACAAACATACTCTCCAACTAGCATTACACATGGACTAGGGCACATCACTAGTGTTTGCAAATGTACACCTATGTTGTGGAATACACTACCAATGCCGGACAAGCCTGGTGTAAGTAGTTCATATCTGAACAGAATGCAACATGGTCAGATGTACACAACTGGCCCGTAACCAGGCTGTTGTGCCCACTATCGAAATGTAAAGCAGTGATAGCAGTAAAGCCTAGGATACTGCCCACAACAGTCAAAGTACTACCAGTACACTATACAGTACTACAGTGTTAGGTCAGTGTGAAAGGATGTTGACAACTGTATGCAAAGTATCCCATGCAAACACTGCAGGCACAGTATAACCCTGTGTTGTTCACACACAAAGCAGTTGTACCGTAACTACACAACATGACACACAACACACAACCATAAACGGGTGATAGTTGTTGAAGTTCACACCCATCCACAAATTTGGTGGGCTGCAGAGTCCAACATATGGAATGCTCACACTGGGCATGCTCACACACATTGACAACATGCCATGGGAAGGCTGAACTGGGCATGCTCACACACTTAGGCCAAATTTCGGTGTAGCAGTTGGACACACATAGCTGGTATTGTTATGTTGTAATCCAGGAACCAACCACATTATAGCAGTCTACCCAGTGCACACAGCTAGATGACTACAGAGACATACGTAATATAGTGGATCCCTCCCACATGCAAACATCTTCCACAGATGCACAAGTTGTTCATACAAACAGGGAATGTTACGGCAATAAAGATGTGCAAACAGTCTATCAGCAACAAATAATGTGCATTTGACAATTAAACATATGGGTGTAGAGGTCAACACTAGGCCGTTTGCCCTAGGGAATGACAGCTTAGCCAGAGTGTGCTTGGTGTCTGCCTCCCCACAGGATGCACATGCCCCTTTCTAAACACAGATGATGTCAGCACCCTATAAGTACAGCAGGAGGAAAGAAACTTCCCAGTAATCCGAATATCGTGCTCCGCTAATGCGTCCGTCTCAAGTGTCTTAACATAGTTAGGTAGGGGTTTCAAATCCTGCAAATGCTCAGTGTGTGTGTGTGAGTGGGGTTGGTGTGTGTGTAAGTCTGCGGGAGAGAAATGTCCCTTTTGGCAAATAGGACAACACACTACAGGATGCACATTCCCTTTCTAAACACCTATGACATCAGCACCCAATAAGTACAGCAGGAGAAAAGAAACCTCCCAGTAATGCGAATAGCGCGCTCTGCTAATGCGTCCGTCTCAAGTGTCATAACATAGTTAGGTAGGGGTTTGAATCCTGTGAATGGCAAGTGTGTGTGCTTGTCTGAGGGGTGTTTGTGTGTGTGAGGGAAATGTCCCTTTTGGCAAATAGGACAACACACTACAGGATGCACATTCCCTTTCTAAACACTGATGACATCAGCACCCAATAAGTACAGCAGGAGAAAATAAACCTCCAGTAATGCGAATAGCGCGCTCCGCTAATGCGTCCATCTCAAGTGTCATAACATAGTTAGGTAGGGGTTTGAATCCTGTGAATGGCAAGTGTGTGTGTTTGTCTGAGGGGTATTTGTGTGTGTGAGGGAAATGTCCCTTTTGGCAAATAGGACAACACACTACAGGATGCACATTCCCTTTCTAAACACCGATGATGTCAGCACCCAATAAGTACAGCAGGAGAAAAAAAACCTCCCAGTAATGCGAATAGCACACTCTGCTAATGCATCTGTCACATGTGTCATAACATAGTTAGGTAGTGGTTTGAATCCTGCAGATGCCAAGTGTGTTTGTTTGGAGGGGGGGGGGGTGATTGTGTGTGTGCAGAAATGTTCCTTTTGCCAAATGGGAGAACACACTACAGGATGCACATGCCCCTTTCTTAACACAGATGATGTCAGCACCGTATAGGTACAGCAGGAGAAGGGAGGCCTCCCAGTAATGCGAATAGCGCGCTCTGCTAATGTGTTCCCCCTGTGTATCATAATGTAATTAGGTAGGAATTTGAAACCTGTAAATACATGTGTGTGTGTGCATGTCCGTATGAAAGACATGTTAGTTTTGGCAATCAGGTGATCACACTACCTGATGCACATTACCCTTTCAAAGTACTGATGTTGTCAGCACCCTCTAAGTATATCCAGAGACGAGGAACTATCTAGTAAACTGAACAGTGCGCTTTGCTAATGCGTCCCTCCCACGTGTCATGACATAGGTAGGTAGGGGAATGAATCCTGCATAGGGCATGTTTGCATGTGTGTGGGGGTAGTAGGGTGTGTGTAAATGCAAGTGTGAGGGAACAGATCCTTTGGGCAAATAATACTATACACCAGATGCTGCATACCCCACCAGTAAACACAGGGGATGTCACCACACTATCAGCACAGCCAGACAGGGCTAGTTGGCTAGTAATGCCAATAGTGTGCTCTGCTACTGTGTCTATTACCATTGTCAGAGTACAGATAGGTATGTTTGGGTAACCCACAACTAGCACGTGTGGCTGTGTCACACAGTATGACCTTGCGTGGGTGTGTGTGCATACCAATGCATGCCATTGCCTAAACCAGCAATGGCATTGCACACATGATGTATGTGTGTGACACATACACAGAAATACCTGTGACCTGCAGTAGTTACCATGTCTGACACATGCTTTGTGTGGATAAATGGTATTAGCAATGTATACCAATATGACTGTGTGTCCTGCTGTGCAGGGTCCGCACGTGGTATGTCCCTAGACAGTGTGGGTGTCTATGGTGAAAGACCTACAGCAGGGGATACACATCTGGTCTGGCCCATATAGTGTACATGTAGTCAATGTACAGGTGCTGTATGTTCCCACCTGTTGTGGTAGTGGTAACATGTCATTCCACTGCATTTCGGTGACCACATGCTGTGAACCCGTCAACTAGAGTGTTGTAGCTACAGCAATGCTCACACACAATGTTCGGCTGGATGCAGTATGGCCTTATAAACACAGTTCATGGGACTGTCATATTGCCGCTGTTGTTATGGAGGATAGGTGGTCTTCCTGTGTATGTGAGGGTTGTGTGTGCCATGCTATGAACCAGATGGCATTCTGACACACTGTCAGCTGCACCTGAGTAGGCCCTGATGGTTTGTGCTGTGCCAACAAGCTGGAGGTGTGTGTATCTGTGTTGACTCGGGATACCACACCCCTATCCATGTGTGTTACATGTGTAGGGGACGACAGGCATGGTAAGGGGCATAGCCTGTCAGTAATGGGTAACACCTGTGAGCCATGACCCATGCATCTGGTACTGCACAGACACTGCAGTTCACCGTGCTGAGGGCAGTGTCCGGTGCATGCATCCTCCGGTGTACACTGCTGTAGTTGTGTAGCAGCACTGTCAGTGTCCTAACCTGTGTGATACCCACGGAGGTCGCTATGTAAACTATGTCCTGCAGCATAAGGCAGTATGTGTGTACCAAGGAGCCTTGCCAGTATACATCGGGCCATGTGTGTCACGTGCAAGATGACCCATGAACAGCAATGTGGCTTCCCTAGCATGTAAGCACAAGTTGACAGCCAGTGGATACCCTATGAATGACAGTGGAGACTGAGCATAATGTAGACATACAACAGCCTTCCCACATATAGTGGTAGAATACCTGGGGAGAGTATGTTGGCAACTAATATCAGGCTCATACTGGCCTGTGCCAAATGCTGAGAGATCCATTCTATGTTCCCTATCACGTAGTCCAGGGAGGTATGTCCCAGGCAGCCACACTGGCATGGTCAATGAGTGAGTCATATCTGTCCATGCCTCTGTCTGACCTGTATGCATGTGTGCTGTGGTGGACCATAGTGCCCCTGAGTCATATCACTGTGCCCTTCACCAGATACAGTCTGTTGAGCAGGACCCCAGTGCAGCACACATGACAGGTACCTGACACGTCTATAGCAGGTGTGTTGTGTAGCCCTACAGGCTGTGGGTGTGCGGTACAGGGGATGTGCGTGCCATGTGTGGCATGTGCTGTGTTCCGACGGAACATATGCCTGTGTGCCAGCTGCGGAGCTGTGTGATGCACAGGCAGGCTGCTAGTCTGAGTCCCCACGTATGCCCCAGTGTGTTCAGCATGCTGTCAGTGTGTGGCAATGTCTGCCTGGTATTGTTGTCACTGTAATATCATGTATTGATATATTTATTGGTCCTACATATGTTGACTGGGATAGCCCAACTGGATACATGTCCATTCCCAGGGTAGGCCCGTGGAGACAAGCTATGAGGGTAGCAGATACAGCATTAGAAAATACTAGCATGACATAGTACAAACAGATTATGTACAGAGATTACATAAGTAAGCAGGTCCAACATGTTCCACAGGTTAATGTCGGACCTGAGCACAAGCCAGGATTACATTGTATTTACACAGTACAGTGGTTCACACAGGTTACACATCCGAGTTAGCCAGGCCTGATACACTGACATAGCCAGTTACATGACAAATGTTGTTTGGGTCTACTGTTAAATGACCTAAGGTGGACATTAGGGTAATATCAGCTGGAAGTGGGTTCCAGGATCTACGTACAGGATTTGCAAAGACAGAATCACCAGCTGTGTTAATAGACTCGCTAGTCCGAAGCAGTACAATGTTAGAGGCACGAAGTGGTCTAGGATTGTTATAGGGGTGACTGTAATTTAAGTGCAGGAGTATTGTCTGGATTATACAGGATTTTATAGGCCATAATCAGTTGGTTATACTGTATTAGGCTGGGTATTGCAAGCCAACCACGCTGATTTAGATTGATGCAATGATATGTCCTACCAGGCGGGCCAGTGGCAAACCTGGCAATGCGGTTGTAGCAAATCCAGTGCTTGTTAAGGGCAGTCTTGTTCATATGTGAGAGTAGAGGGGATGCATACAGAAGGGCTGCAACACGGTGTGAGCGAGCTATGGCACCTCTAGCTGGAGGGGCTAGGAAGGCTTTAATTCTATAAAGTGACCCTAGCTTTCTATTGATGGCTTGGCTAATCTGGTTAACATGTATGTCACATGTGAGGTTATTGTCTATGATAACACCTAATAGTTGTTGAGATGGGTCTGGGTAGAGTATTGTGCCATCGGTAGATGTTATGGTAACGGTGAACGTGGTACACCTACGTGTTTGTGGAATAACAGCAGTCCAGTTTGATTGGGATGTAGGATCAGACGACGTTCAGAAAGCCAGTTTGCTATTGTATTACAGGTGGTCTGGGTAGCTGAGCATAACTCTACTGGAGATGTGGCTGGGCAGATCAGAGTAGGGTATACAGCATATTGGATACAGCTGGCGTTTGGGATGACAGTATAACGGTCGTTAATGACAATGGAGGACAGCAAGGGCCTTAGGATAGAGCCTTGTGGTATACTGAGGGTGTTTGGTAGACGGTTAGAGGGTTTGGTCTGCCAGAGGCCGGCCTGCTGTTGACCATGCAGGTAGGATTGACACCATTAGAAGGCTCCAGTATCTACACAGTCTGTGCAGGGTGCAGAGTCCAAGTTGGTGATAAACCATATTGTATGCCTTTGAGTTATCCAAACAGAGGGCTGTGGATATATCATTGATGTTGCAGGTATGGCTTATGGTGTTAGTAAAGGCTAGGAGGCCTGATGGAGTGCTGTGATGGGAACATAAGCCATGCTGAGTGTCTGCCATACTGCGATGTTGGACTAGGCGGTGCATGACTTGTCTATGACGAAAGTCACCATAACCTCTGCAAGTGGAGAGTGTATAGCTATTGGCCTATCAGTGGAGACGTCAGTAGAGCTGCCTCCTGTGTGAAGTGGGATTACATATGACATTTTACAGATGGTGGGAAGGTTAGTTTCTAACATAGTACCTTTGATTACCTTTGAGACGGGGTAAGCAATAGCATCATCTGGTTTTGATAGGTACTCGGCAGGGTGTTGATCGGCACACAGTGTAGTGGGTTCCACTGTTACAACCGAGGTACGGAGAAGTGAATTGGCGACCGGTTGGCAGCTGGACGCAAGTAGTTTTCTAGGGGTGCTGCTTTCGGGACCAGGGGAGTTAGGAGGTAGTTGGCAAGCTAGGGCCTGCACTGTCTCAGTAAAGGACTGGTCAAAGCTATCAGGAACGTCTTCAGGGGTATTATCATTAGTAGCGGCAGGGATTGGGTTTGACGTTTGTCCTGTACGTAGTATGTATGACATGCCACCTGGCAGGGTATGGCATCACTGGGTTCAGAGAGACCGGTCCCCAGACTGGCTGTGTGGTGGCATCCCACACATGTGTTGTATATACCTGGCCAAGGGTGATGGCTGACTGCATACATGTGGCAGCTGTGACGATGACACATGACCCACATAAACCACGACTGGACCATAGAGGCGATTCACAGGTTACCTTTGGACATGCCACCCTAGTAGTGTGATTGCCATGGTGAGTACCAACACATAGGGCCAATGGGGAACAACATACTGAAGGTGTGTATGTGTGGGTGGACTGCCTCTGTCTCATAGCACTGACATATATGACTGCACATGTGGGTATATGCCGGGTAAGACGTGTGCAATGTGTCACAGGCTACTCACATGTGTACAGGACAGACAGTGCCATTCTGACATGTGTAAGGTTGACATACATATGGTACGCTATGCAGATGTCAGTAGCAGTCTACAGAAGCACTGTGACTCTGCATTGCAGGTGTAAGCAGTGTTCCAGGGGACCCCAGGCGAACATGCATGCAAACAAGGCTACAGTACACAGGGCTGGAAGTACTGCATCATACAACGAAGAAGGGGTAACAATAACAGTAATTCACAATGCATATATGTAGGCACTGTCAACATGTACCCAGGAATACGCAGCACAGATGGCCATGGTGGAACCGATATTATGTCATACTTATTTGTGGTCTGGACAACATTGGTACTGCACACATATCTAGATGCGTGAACATACACATGGCATAGTTGTTGTGGGCATCTTGACACCATTACTGTACATGTCCACCATTGCATATCACTACTTGCGTTAGCATTCCCCCTGTGCTACCCATGTATGCGGCTATCTGTTGACAACCTTACCACCGGCATGCAATTATGTGCAGCTGTTATGCTTTGGTATGTACTATGGGTGCAGATAACAATTCATGACATTCATACAGTTACTACAGCAGGCATGCTGGGGTACACACACAGTCATAGCAGCACACTGTACTGTTACCAACATGATACTACTAATACACATCTATGTAGTCACCCTGTGCATCAGCAACTTGTTTACCTGTTCCCGCAATGATGTTGGAGACTGCAGGAGGTGGCACAGTGTCATCATATGCACAGGGTGTGGATTAGGTATGCCTGAGTCAGCCACTGATACCACCAATTGACATGTGTGTGTATGTGTGTTGGTGAGGGGCAGCAGTACAGGGTGGGCCAGTGTTGCTGCAGTGTGTGCGTGTATGTGGTTGCCCTAAGTGTTGACATTCCGCATGTGTGTATGCACGCACACAGTTCCACCTCATGGCTGCCATATACAGGGGTTTGTGGACAGCCACAGACTGCACCTGGCAGGCCGTACAGATCAGTGTCTGTGTGCACGGACACGGTACCTGTGCCTGGCAGGGGTGCTACGGACCGTATCCAGTACAACGCCTGACTGGGTACTGTCATCAGAAGCGGGAGTGTGTTGACTGGACACATGTCCCTGTAGGGACTGTCCAGAGCCACGTGCACGTGGTCTCCTGGGGCGTTCCGATGACAGCACAGACCCAGCATTGCTGGGGCTGCTGCTGGCACTATGGGGGCGTGCGCAAGCCTGTTGCCGTCCGCGCCGACTGCCAGCTGCTGCCGCTGCCGGCATACGGCCACGTCGACGCCGCAGACGCCCACCACTGCCCTGGCTCATGGACATCTGGTTGTGGAACTGCTGTAAGATGTCCCCACAACGTCTGTCTATGACATCGGTGAAGTTACGGATAGCATCCGCAATGTCACGCATACTGTCTGTCATGGCTGTGCGGCATGCTCTGAGCTCCCTCAGACCCTGTCTGGTGTACCTTTCCATACTTGACTGAGCCTGCATGACAGTCCGAAACATCGCTGAGGTTGACAGACCTCGTTGGGCACGTCGGCCAGAGGCAGTATGCCCACGGATGCTCCCACGAGAACCCATGGGCAACTGTCTGTGTGGTACCATCGGAGGACCCTGCCCATGGCTGCTGTGTGGGGACGCATGTGCCACAGGTACCACACTACCCTGGTCTATGCCCGCTGTATCCTGTCCATCACCTAGGGACAATGGTGACATAGGATGTATAGGCAGGATGACTGTGCGCAATGATGGGGTTGACAGCTGTGTACTGTCAATTGGCTGACCAATGGCAGACCCTGACACACCGTCCTGTACCATTACACATATATCATCATTACCAGTAGCCGTGGCACAGGATTCAGGTTCCCTGCTGCAGGTCACCAGAGCAGCCCCAGAACCTGTGGGATGAAGACAGGAAACACAGTTTACATTCTCCAGACATTGTTACCAGTGATGCACTTATACACACATGCACACATGGACACATGCACATGGGCACACATGCACACATGCACACATGCACACATGCACACGTGGACACATGCACACGTGGACACATGCACACATGCACACATGGACACATGCACACATGCACACGTGGACACATGCACACATGCACACATGCACACATGGACACAGGCACACATGCACACATGCACACATGGACACAGGCACACATGCACACGTGGACACAGGCACACATGCACACATGCACACGTGGACACAGGCACACATGCACACATGCACACGTGGACACAGGCACACATGCACACTTGGACACAGGCACACCTGCACACATGCACACATGGGTACTGACACACCTGCACACATGCACACATGCACACCCTGCAGTATACACACAGAGCACTACTGAGTTACACTACTGTTACTAGCATTTTCAGGACTATTATAGGTTATGTTAAACACACTCACCAGCATGGATGGCCTGTCTCTCTGTAACCCTGGAGGGACCTGCAGAAATGATGAGATTAATGTTAGTGGGCACATCTGTCCCATTCATATTGCATATGATACAGTGTACAGAACAGTCAGGTGTACATATGGCATATTACCTGCACGCTCCATGTCGTGCTGCTGTGTGGAACCAGCCTCCATCATAATGCAGGTGTACTGCTGTTGGTGTTCCGGGGCTGGAGCCACAACACTTAGGAGTAGCCCCTCCAGTCTGGTGAGGGGGGGATGTGTGGCCACCCCACCTCCTGTGGTGACCTGTTGCCTGTGGATATCTGCTGCACGCTGCCGGACACTTCGGATTAAATCACTGCAGTGATGTTGCACCTGCTCATATGTCCTGTTATGTGTGCCAATTTCATTTACCCTACGGACCAGGTCTTGCCACAGTGCGGCCCTCTCCTGCTGGTTCTGACTGGTGCGGGAAAACAGGATGTCATACTCCCGCACCAGGCTCTGGTGGATCTCCTCATCCTCCACAACGGAGTAGGCGTGGTTACGCTGTCGCACCATCTCCCTGGAAGAGAACACAGACAGGATATCAGCAGACCATGTCAGCAATGTATGGCACACATACTATACATGTTATGCATGTGTAGTGATATACTACTACTCCCATATGTTGCATGTGTGTGTGCCGTGGTGGATACACAGGTACATGGCCAGATATCAGTGCTCAGCCAATACCTGTGCAACAATACCTGCCACATTCCACACTACGTAGTAGCATGCCTCATCGGTCAGCACACACTGACAGGTGCTATGCACAACCTCACTCTGGGGGTCCATGCCAAGGTACTGTATGTGGGACACCGTCCACTACTCTGCTGTGGATAGACGTTACACGGCCTGGATATACATATCCCACCACCACCACCAGTACAGTAGACTACATTGATATGTATGTGGTTAGACAGTTATTCACTTGCTGGGACTGGGATGGTATCCATGCAGCACACTGGGCCAGTGGAAGCCACAAGCCACACTGCTGACCCCTTTGCAAATGCTTACCACAGACATGCTGCAGATTGCATGACACTTGCACACACATGTCTAACCCAGACCCTATGCACAACGGTTAGGCATCCTGTCCAGTGGACCCCAGACAGAGGCAGATTGTATAACAATAGCAGGGGGCTACTGCAGGACAGAGCACATTCACATTAAGGGTAGGCATCTGTGGTCAACACTGGTACTACGCTACAGTCCGTCATAACAACAGCCACAGCCTAATCTGGGGGGGTAATAGACACAAACACTGTGGATGACCACAAGGCCTTCTTCAGTTATGTTACACATACGGACCACATGCCTCGGATATGCTCTGTGTTAGTCCGCACCTACTTAACATTCACCATACACACGCATATTGGCAACATTCCTACAGACATGTTCGGTGCACATATCCCCCCTCCCTCTCCCTCAACTTTTGGATATTTATCACAGCTGGGTGTAACCTCCCTATCATCGCACATGTCCAGGTGAGGGCCGCCCTCACTGGAGGAGAACACACAGCATCACTGTGACCTCGTGGTCCCCCTGGATGTGTGCTACCAGCACTCTGAGGGGACATACCACCGCATGTAACACTGATAGTTTATCTTGGCCGTGCTACAGGATATGTACCTGGACAGTGGCATACAGCAGCAGTGATCCCACAACACTAAGGGGACACCTCGACTGACCCTGGGAATTACCACATCATATGCATAATGGGCCTGGTCTGCTACGCTATGGGGTACTGCAGTATGGGATGCATGTGCAGTGACATCAGGTACCTGCAGCCACTTGTTCCCAGCCAGTGTGCCTTTGGGATGTGCTGATCCTGGCTTGGGGCCTGGCTGACATTTCAAAGCAGTCACTACAGCCATTGCTAGGCCACCGCACAGACACATGCTACCAGGATCCTGGCCTATGACTGCTTGACATGTGATGTGTGGTCATCCCCTTTTGTTGGAACTACGTACACACAACATATCACATGGACATACCTATGGCTACAGACCTATGACACATTTGGAGGGTTCACAGTATGCACACTGTTAACCTGCTACTTTGCATTACCTCTGTATGTCACAGCTGGTTGCGTTCCACAGCTTCTGCTTGCTGCTGCTATTACTGTCACTGCTGACAGCTTCAGGGTAGGGAGAGTCACAGTGTGTTTTTTTTTATTTTGGTGCTCTCTCTCTCTCTCTCTCTTCCACTTCTTGGCCTCTCTCTGTCTGCTTACAGACAATGCAATTAATTTATTACATGTGGGGAGTGTTAGCACTGGATGCTTTTGTAGGTATTTGCATAGGTCCATGTGATGGCCTCTGCACCAATTGAAGGCCAGCATTTGCTAATTGCATACAGCTGGTTGTGTACTGATTGCAGTTCTCACTGTGATTTCAGGACAGTGCTATAAAAGGGTATGTGTGATAGGCGTTGCCCTTTCAGATTGTGTGGGCGGGGACCATGCTGGTATGCTGTGGACAGTGTTCTGTGACTGTAAAGGTTAGTATCTCTCTCATGCTTCAGGCTGTGTTGTATATTCACAGTTCTCCATTCCTCTTTCATGTTCCCTGTAGCAAGTGTGTATGCACATTGACTCCTACAAGTATATCTAGATATATATATTTATATATATATATATATATATATATATATATATATATATATACATATATATATATATATATATATATATATATATATATATATATGTACATATGCATACATATATCTATGTACTTTAATTGACCTTATTATCTACAGGCTGCCAACTAGCATGGCTGTTTCTTTTCACACACTACTATTATGGATATCCATTGTTTGTGACATTTATTTTAAATGGCATGCTTTGTGTACTACACATCCTATATTCCCTTTACATTCATCCCTACTTTTACATGTTATATTTATTTTAGCACAATGTGTTTGTATAAGAGTCATGGCTTAGTGGTAGGTTGTACAGACTAGTGTTTCCAAGGTCTTGGGTTCGGGACTGCCAGTGCGAGTTTATTTTTCTTTTGAACTTAGTACAGGACCTGTCAATCACAGTGACTAAGGCACTTTTAAGCAGTTGTAACCGGGCTAGCGCTGGTTTGCGTGGAGCTCACGCATGCACACTGGTGGTTAGCTCCGCGCACACCCGGTTACAACCGCTTAACAGTGCTTACTCTGGCGCACACCCACGCTATTTTCTTTGAAAGAAAAGAAAATGGGGAGACAGGAAAGTGGTGAAAAAGGGGTCACAAAGAGGGTAAGACAGTAGGGAAACAAGCTTGGGATGTGCAGGAGGGATGTAGGTAAGGCCCATAGCTGCCCATTTCTTCTGCAGCAACAGCTGTGCATATGTGTGTAATTTGGTGTGACATTTGAAACCTTCCACCCCTGGGAGAGGTGTCAGGACAACAATAATACTTGTTGTACAGCCAATTGTAATTGATAGGTTCCATGTCCAGTGGACATGTGTGCGGAATGGGCAGCTATGTATGGGGCGTAATTTTTTTGTGGGTACAGAGTGCCCTTTTTTTTTTTTTTCAGGTAAGAGTGGTATGTCAGGTGAAGGAAGTCGGTTCAGCTGGGGAGGTAGGCTGGGTAGGTAAACAGACAAGACAAACAAGACGCATACAGGGGCGGTGTATGACACGTGTGGGGGGGTTACACAATTGACGGGGACGGAGGTTGGGATGTCCAGAGCCCATGAGCCCACAGATGGCAACAGTGGAACTGATATCCCCACCCATAGGCAGTTGCCACTGTTCCTTCACTGCCCAGGACGGGGCTGTGCTGGGGGCTGTGTAGGCGGAGCAACGGGCATGCCCGTTAGTTGCGCCACCCGTGCCTCGAGCTGGCGTAGGGGCTCAAGGACAGAGTCCCGAATCTCCCTACGCACCACAGTCCGGACGCTATGGAGGGTGAGAGGTGGATCTCCTCCGGCCACACTTGCAGAGGGGGGGCGAGCCCCATCCCCTGCAGCGCTTCCACCCGCAGGTGGCACAGGGCCACCGGAGGAGGGTCCGGACCCGGCACTAGTGCCAGGTGCACTAGCCAGCTGAGGTGGGAGAGGTGGGTCCGCTGGAACCCGCCTTCCCTGTCGTTCTATGTTTTGCATTATGTCATGACAGTTTGGGTTAGTGACATATAATACCATTCACAGTTAGTTGTAACAGCATGCATTAGTATTCCCATTAACCAAACACCCAGATATTCACCCCATTGAACAGCGTGCATAACACATGCATAATTTGAACAGAAATACACAGTCCAACAACATGCAGGGTTAATTGATGGCAACAGGCCATCAGGTGTGGGTGTATGAACAGGGCAGATGCATCAACAGACATGCAAATATATATGACCCAACAGGACAAATGTCCAGGGGTGTTAATTGTGATTGCACATACCATTTTCACGTGGAATGGGTTATAGGTGGTTATAGGGTGGGGTAAATAAGGTAATATTAACACCTTTGAATACCAATACATATGCTGTACATTTCTAATAGCTACAGTTATATACACACTACTGTTCTAACTACAGTGTCCTATATGTTAACTACTTCACCTTGCTGATAGGACTGTTACTGCAACATCAATATACATTTTAGTGTTCTTCATACACATTCATATCAAGCTTTGTTCAGTTACATCATCCTGCTCCTTTTGCTTTATATACCTGTAGACAAGTGTGGATGTTTGGTATATCAGACAATCATCCTATCTGCGTATTTCAGACTGGGAGCAACATATCCAGATTTTGGGATACACATTCCACATGCAGCAACACTTTGAACAGATTTTGCTGTTTGGTTCTGAGTCTCACATGCATTTAATTCTGTCTTGACTGCAGCATACTTTATTCAGGGGTTATTACTACTGTATTGCTGGATCCATGACACTCTCTCACACTCTCTCACTTGCTTTCATGTTACTATTCAGGATGGTACTTCTAGGCTTTATTGACATGTTTTAACAGTAGTTATTACAATACTTTCCAGCAGTCTCACTTCTGTCATTTTTCAGTATTTCCACAGGGATATATTTCACACATGTGATTTCATCATCTTCTGCAGCTATACTTTACATCCTGCTGCAGGTTGTGTACTATTTTCTTACAGGCAGGGCATTTTTATTTCTGAATATATGTTGGACAGTTTCATGTTTAGTTTACACTTACAGGCTGGAAACTCTTGTAATCAAGCAATACTTGCATACACTTTCACACTGTTACTTGCAGATTCTATTCCTTACTGGCTACACTGCACTCTTTTGCTGACTGTCATACTTTTATATTTCTTTACAGTTAGTGGTAGTGGATTACTGACCTGCCTGGTGGCGCAACCACACCAGCCTATCGCCATAGGCTCTGCGGTTCACAGAACGGACACCTGCAGCTGTAATATAAATGAAGTAATATTGGAATACACATCTCCATAATTTCAGCTAGTTTAACTTTTTACATACATAATTAATTGTTACTTACTCAGTGGTGGGGCGTTGGGTGATTGCCGGGCCTCCTGGATCCAAAGGTTCAGTTGGTCCTGCTTGCATCTCTTCAGGTCCGCATGGTGGTGACGGACCTGCTCACCTGTCCTTGGAATCCCTGTGGCACTGGTGAGTTCATGAGCCAACCGGTCCCACGCCTCAGCCCTGTATGCTCCCCAGAGGACCTGGCCCTGCATGAGTTGGGCCTCATGATTGTGGACTAGGAGCCAGGCCATGTACCTGGACTCCTCAACACCCCACCTCTGCGCTCGAAAGCGACTACCCTCTCCTACACCTGACATTCTGCCTGCAGGTCTGTTCTACAATCGTTTATGCTGTGTATTCCCGCCTATGGGGCTTATATAGTCCATTTTTCCCGCACATATCTGTGATTGGCCATTTTGGAATTGTATCAACTTCAGTAAACCTGCATTGTCATGCTCTAGTTTGTATTCATTCCTATATATTCGCTATTATTGCATTTCTATATACTGCTGTCATGGCTTAGTGGTTCTATACCTTGACTATGGTGTATAGTATCCTGGGTTCGAACCTGGCCACTGCTTTTTATTTTTCATGACTGTCTAGACATGCTGAGGGGTGTGTCTGTGTAAAGACAGTTTTGATTCGGCTTGCTCAACGTTGCCCGTCGTTTAGCTTGTTTGCGAGGTGCGCAGCTCCGCGCAAATGGGGTACGCTGGTTTAAGGCTCATTTGGCTATTGGCATGCATATTACGCTCAGCTCCGTTAGAGGCACATATATTTAGCGTGTTAAACCTATGCTCAGCTACGGGCACTCATTTTGCACCAGTTAAACCACTGCTCATCTACGGGCACATGCACTCACCCTGTTAAACTGTAGCTCAGCTATGGGCACATCTGGCATTTTTTAGTCTTTTGTTACCTCACATTTCTTCAATATGAATGGGCTATTTCATTACAATTTACATATATTGCGGTTTTATGTGTACATATTTGTCAGGGACTTGTTTCCTGCTTATTTTGCAAAAAAAAAAAAGGGTGTTGAGGGGGCTCGAACCATGAATGCCTGCTCTGCAGCCAACATCTCTACCGCTATGCTATTGCTTCCTGGCTTATTTTGCATATTTAGTTCTTATATGCTTTCCCATTGACTGCTAACTGTAGCTGCGCTACAGGCACGCCCGCGCAAACGAGCACACTCACGGTTAAACATTTTTACAATTTAAAAAAAAATGACATGTTCATTTATATTTCTTTTATGTTTCATAGTCTGTAGGGGCATGTGTTGTGTTGTGTTTATTCACATTTCCGTGGACTCTGTTGTGGGTGTCCACTTTGGGCACTTTTACACTTCTGGGGGCGTGTCCGCTTGCAAGGCTCAGCCTACGGACACGCCCCCACATGTCTTACACGGACCGTGTTAGACTTAGGTGTGATTCAGCATGCTCTCATGAATATGCAGAGCATGCTGACATCATTCCGTTTAACTGCAGCCTCCGTGTAAGAGTTATAACTCTTACACGGAGGCTTCGTGAATCCTGCCCGTTATGTTTTATAAAGTGTTTTATAATAATTTAGTACTATATGTGCTAAATGCTGGTATTGATTATGACTGTAATCTGCTTGAAACTAGCATTTACTAAATGTTCAATGTGTATTATTATCTTGGAGCTTTTCTCCCTGGGCCTCCTCTGAAAATGGACATGTATCCAGTCATACTATCCCGGTCAACAAATGTAAAATAAATAAATAAAATAATATTTGTACTATTTGCTGACTGATGAAATCTGCACTTTTGAGAAGTCTTCTTGGCAGTGTTACCATATCATTTTTTTTTTTTTTTTTTGCTAGTACTTTATTGTTGCATTCCTGCATTTTGTCCCTGCTAAAAGCATTCTACATCAAAAGAAATTAGGCATGCATTCCAGTGGCAGTGGAAGGTAGCCCAATTAGTCTCTGTGCTCTGGATCACTTTGATTGCCCTTTAGTGCAATTTGGTCATCGGCCAGAGGGCCATTTTGTTTATTTTAGCAGTTTTCTGAGCTGCTATAAAGTCTGTGTGCTTGAATCACTCTGAGCTCAGTCTCATAGAACTCCCATTTTGGCATCTTCACCACATTTTGAGAGGGTTCTGAATTAAACCTGCTACATCCTTTTGCATTTGTTTAGGCCAATGAACCATGTGAGCCTCTGATTCACAAGCTACTGTTTATTTGCTGACTTTTTGCAGTTTTAAATAATTTTGAAGTTTCCTAATATTGTGGTATTTGTTGATTGCAGAGATCTGCACTTTTGAGAAGCCTTCCAGGCAGCATTAATGAGTAATTTGCTATTTTGTATTTGCTGGTACATTGTTGTAGTTCTGCATTTTTGGCCCTACTAAAGGGATTTTATATCATGAAAAGGATATAGAGGGTGATATACAGCTAGGTTTGAAGTGATGATTCATCTTGTTTATGGTGATTTGGACTTATAGGTGTTCAAATGTGGTGTCCCAAGGAATCTGTCTTATGGGTGATGGCAAACTACCATTCAAAGACCAGTGTCTTTCCTGCTTCAGACACATGACTAGTAAGCTCAATGATATTCTTTTGCAGGTGTCTCTTTGTAGAGCATCAAATGTCATTTGCCTCCAAGTGGACCACTGTTAGGTCATAATCATATTTGTCAGGATGAAGGGAGTTAAGCGCCATTGTTATGTCCTGGATCCTGGCTCCAGAAAGACAGCCAACTGTCACTGCACTCTTATCCAACCTGGTGAGGTTGGTATCCATATGCCTTACAATAGAGTTACCTATTAGCAAAACATTATCATGGTTTGATGCAGTGACAGTGGCCTAAAAAGACTTCTGCACCCATGTGCTCTTAGAGGTATGCATCCTAGGTGTGGCTGTAAAGGATGAAGATGTGTGTGTTGCTGTGTGATGTCTGAGATTTCTTAGTCTTTAGCCTGGAAAGCTTAGACAATGTTCTCTTACCACCCTAAGCATAAGATGGTATAGTAGAAGTGCTCTCTGTTGTGTATGTTTATGTGTTGTGCTTACCAAACATGTTCTGAAATGACAAAGTAGCCTCTAAGCAAATACATGCACCTTTCATATACTCAATCACTGTGAGTACCAATAAAGAGTTTTCAGTAAGCATGAGGCGGTATATTACTGTCTCAAACTACCTAGTGCTATTAGGCTGCTATAGAAGGAGAAACAGCTGATTGAGATTCAAAAATTGAAAATTTAATTCAGTATAAGAGTACAAAACCACCATCAGATAACACATTCATAAAAATATGTAAGGTGAAGTTCATGTTACATATCATAGCAACCATATCTAAAACATTAGTTTCCATTAATACAATTTGTAAGAGGTTAATGTTCCCTTTATCCCACTCACTTTCAAATAACTAGGCAGAGGCTAATTGGGCACCAGCCTCCCCTTACAAATGGTATTAATGGAGAACAGAGTTCAAAGATTTAATTGCTAAAATACATGTATCACAAGGCACAAATATCACATTTTAATAGCCACTCGATTAGCGTGACAGCCTTAATCTGAAAATAATATGTGTGGAGGAAGTAGATATTTTAAAATTATACAATTTTTAAGCATTGTTTATGTATGGAATATTTGGGAAATGTCTTTTTTCCTTCCTTTTTTAAATGTGAATGCAGCTGGGTTATTTTGATTAAATGTTAGAGTCGTTGATTACACATTGTGATGATAAAAAGATGATGACATACAGAGAGGTGATAAATAAAATATTTTTATTTACTGCAATATATTTATCCCACCCACTTGGTCAGGACAAAAAAAAAAGAAAGAAGGAGAGGAAGGAAGACAGCAACATTTTGGATTGTTGGCTAAGACTAAGTTCTACAGTTACAAGTAATGATTTTAAATAAAGCAAACGGCTAGTGACTATGAGCTGGATATAGGCGTAATCTAGGCAGAAACAAAACAATACAGTGGTTTATGGACATATCAGTAACCAGTAAGAGTGGGCTAAACCAACATGAAAAATAGTATTTAGGAAGTATACTGAGGTATGAGGAATGGCATGTACAGGCACCTAACCAAGGAATATCTACACGTGCAATAACCAGTGTAGTGAAACACTTTGTACAGAAAACGGCCATGACAATACTAGAAGTTATCCTGTATTAGGTAGCACAGCATATGAACACATATGCTGGGGACTAGGAGTACCATCTGATCATTCCTAGCTAAAATATGCAAATCCAGTGTGACTGCATGCATTAGATCTTAGAACAGATACTAACTGGGTAGGCACCAACAACTGCTTGTAAGGTGTAAAATGATATTCTTTTTTATTTATATCAGTGAAACAGTCACACGTGAGCTATTTACGTTGGTATGTGATGAATACAATTTATGAAGTGTGGACCGACCTCATATATGGTGTTTCTCTGTAAAATATCTTAGAAAGCAATATGTTGATGTGGTTATCTTGTTTCAGTATTGATTAGGGAAATTAACTGAAATAAAAGAAAAACAGAGAACAGTGGAAGTGCCTGCCAGTATGCTATATGCTGCATCCTGATCCATACCGCTAATTTTGTTTGAATTGTAATTTTGGCCATCAATAATTAGTTTATAGGATTCCAAGAACTGGTCCCAATTCTCTTTGGATATATTCTTCTAAGCCAGTGCTTGTCAAATACTGAGGCCAGTACTGTTTCAGTGGGAGCCCAAGCAAACCTGAATCTTTTGAGTTCTTTAAACTATTCAGTATTCATTTACATATGGAATCGTTCTAAAATATGAAGGATATTATTCAATCAGCATGTATGTTTGGCTGCATCATGGTGCTAGAAGCATGAATTACCTAATTTGAATTAGTTAAGTGAGTGTCAGCAGTAGGTTAGTGTGCTTTTCACAACAGAGCATGTAGTTCTATATGGAGAATTCCAAAGTATTTCCTTTTATTTTGTCATCGAGGGGCAGCTGAAAGAAATTTATGGTTTGAGGAAGGCTTACTGTGACAACACCTGACAGATGATATAATCTAGGAAGGAAGGCACACATAACATTTCCTTATTAACATAAAAGCACTTACTGACAGGATTCAGTGGAATGTGATGAGATCTGAAGTGGCAGTTTTGGGACTGGAAGGGTAGAAGTACAGGAAATATCCACACAAAAAAAAAAACACACCACAAAATGAAGCCCCTGGTTTTCACGATACTTCCAGCATGTGTTTTTATCTTTACTTAAGAAGCTCCGAAAGCAATATCTTCAAGCTTATGCCTCAATAGTTATATATATATATATATATATATATATATATATATATAGATATATATATATATATATATTATGTATCAACTCATGTAGCATGTTATACCTAGTTGTGTAACACATTATGTGAGAAGATGTAATGTCTGTAGAGGATTCTGCACCTCACTAAATGATGAACATGGATGATTATTAAACATCCATTTATAATGACAGTTTGGGCTGTCCCTTGCTTTTGAAATAACATTCAGTTATGACATGTGACTGCAGAATCCAAAGTATCCAGTCCTCTAAGATAATAAAGTTTGAGAATATTATTATCCAGTCACATAAAATAATAATGTATGATGAAGATTTTAATATCAACGTTTCTTTGTGCTATTATTTTAGAAATGACAGTGTGAGGAAGAGTCTTGTAATCTGCCCATGAAAAATCTGTCTTCATTTTGTGTACTCACAATACTCGCAATACCATTATGGCTTGCTCAATACTGAGAAAGTGTGGTCTCATTACTTTAAAATAATGCTTCCGCTGTTATTCCTTGCTTATGACATGGTTTTGTTAATAACTTTCAAAGTTGAATTTACTGAAATTATAAATCTTACTATTTCTTCTGGCACATACTTGTGATGTCCATAATTCAAACATTTCACTTATTTAGATTGTTGACCAGGAAAAGTCTATTACTCTCTAGAATCTCTCCTTGAGGTGGCATGGAAAATTTGATCTGATCACACATTATACATAATCATACTGTAAACAAATTAAGGTTATGAGACATTTTGAACTGTACAATAATGTTTGCACACAGTTTCTTCCTAAATTTTAGCTTTATACAATAAAATTATTTGCTATCTAAAAACTGCATAGTGTATTCCCTCTGCCACTGACTCCTTTATACTTTCTGTCTGCTTACACTGAGGAAGGTAAAGATGAAAATCATGGTAGGTCTCTTATCCTTTGTGATGTGGTTTAGCTCTGTTTTATTATTCAAAATTATGCCTGAATCCATGGGAGCATATCACTGGGTGTTATTCATAAGGCATTTGCTACTATATCCTGTCTAAATGTGTACTGTACTATTTGCAATGGTTGCTGCATTCACAGCAAAAGAAGAACAAATTTAAGCCAAACATGTGACTCATATCCACATTGCTATGAAAAAGGTGCTCAGACCAGGGCAGAACAGAAGCAATTATCACAGCTTTCATCCATATTTGCAACACATTAGCAGTGAACTATGTGAACACTGCATTATCAGAAATATTTGATGACATTAACTAGGTTTAATCTTAAAAGCAAAAGTCAGAAGGATACTATGTCAGTAACAGTATTGTTCACTGCAGTATACAAACCAAATAGGACAGAGGTTGTAGAAGGGAACTAATTACCCAAAAAGAATCATGTGAGCGCTGCCAGATGATGGATTATTCTCATGGGCAGGAAGGCTAGATGACAGCTCATATAGGTATATGATCTGCAAAAAAACTAATTTTGCAAAAGTTAAAAAGATATGGATTGCAATCAGGTTTAGAAGTGCATTTCCAATTATCCATTTTTTTATTCTGTATGTGTGTGTGTGTATAGCACTTTATTTATCTATCTATAAAAAGAAAGAGACAGAGAGTAAAATTATTACTATTATAAGTCCAAACACTTTAAAAGTAATCTGCCTTTCAAACAGATGTTATGGGGGATGCACCCACTAACCATTGTATATAAATACACTGGGTCTACTTTATTACTGCAAAAGCCGAATCACTTGACTACAATTCACGCGACACATAACGAGCAAAATGCGAGTATGTCGAATGCACTAAACCGTGAAAGTGGAAATATCGAATTCTCATAGTTGGCCCGTCTGCGGAATAGCTCCGTAAGGTAAGGGTGCAATAGTTATGTACCTTAGGGTTAGGGTGCTGGTTAAGATAAGTGCATAGATAAGTGTAGGGTTTTGTTAAATATGTGTGTGGAATATTTAGTTTGTTTGGGTATAGCTCAGTAGGGTAAGTGTGCGGTAGTTACGGACCTTAGGGTTAGGGAGGGGTTAAGGATAGTGCATAGATAGTTGTGTATGTAGGGTTTAATGTAAGGTTAGAAGTAGGGGTTTGGTGCATTAGTTTAGGGTTAGAAGTAGGGTTTTGGTTAGTGTGTGTATGTGTTATTTTTTACTGTGTTTCGGTAGGTAGTTTGTTGTGGGAGGTGGGTTTCGCCAACTATGAGAGATCGAGATTTCGAATTTTGCAGTTTAGTGCTTTCGACATATTCGCATTTCGCTCATTATGGTTCATACAAGTTGTATTCGAGCAATTCGGCTTTCGTGGGAATAAAGTAGACCCAATACATTAAGTCTGACCTCAATGAGATACAGCAGTCATCTCAGGCGTAGTGTATATCTCCTTTCAACCCCACTTATAGTCAATTCTGATGATCAAAATTATGTTCCTCAAACTTTCAGCAGGCATTTCTATATATATATATATATATATATATATATATATATATATATATATATATATATATATATATATATATATATATATATATACACACACACACACACACATATATATATATATATATATATATATATATATATATATATATATATATATACACACACACACACACACACACACACACACACACATACATATATAGGTATGTGTGTTTGTCTTTATATGTATGCACACATATATTATGTTTACACCTATGTTTGTTGACTGTACATGTTTACTGCCATGATTATGTGATGCATTGACAATAATGAATACAGACATCTAAAAGTCCACTCTCATTACTGTTCGTTAATGCATGACTGAGACATTCAGCTTCCTTCTAACTGATAAAACTACTTCTTTTCATTTACACAATTTGTGTAAAAATACAGGCTTTGTGGAAAATTAAAGCATATGTGTGCCGTACATTGTGGAATTTATTAAATGTCATGTAATACTTCCGCACAAAAACTGGGTTATCACTGCCATAGATCAGTACAAATTAAACGCAGAACTGACCAAAAGCACTACTTCCCCTGCACAATCTGTAATTAAAATATAATTTTACAGTTTTGCTCTTAGTTTCCTGTATTTATGATGACAGATTAATGGGGAACATAATTGTAACTCTGCATTTGCTGATTATTTTAAATCTTTCCTTTTCACATCAGATCATTGAGATATTGAAACCTAACATTTTATAATGGTATTTGCTTCTGCACAAAATATGATTCAGCATCTCAGTTTGAAATGTAGTCAAGCCATAGTAAAGGAAAATAATTAAAAGTGTTGCCAGCTGTAATTTTGCCCATTTCTGATTATTTCACTTACATCTGTAGCTGTTCACGTAAGGTGGAGAATAATGTTTTACTTCCTGCAGGAAACTGTTTCAGGTCAGAATTGGTCTCCAGCATTGACTGAAAACTTTCATTTCACTTTAATCTTGTTGAATAGATTATTTTGTGTCCACAATTACTCACATATTTTGAAAAAAAAAAAAAAAGAAAACACAAAGTCAGGATCCCAGTTGTCACTTTTGTACCTTTATTTTACATGTACATTTGATAAATTGGTGGGTGGGTAAAGTGGACATTTTAGTTATGATCTGAAATCTACACTCAAAAGGCATGCATAAAGTTTAGCTAGCTGTCTCTCTCTCTCTCTCTCTCTATATATATATATATATATATATATATATATATATATATATATGTACACACACATGCACACACACACACACACACACACACACACACACACACACACACACACACACACACACACACACACACACACATATATATATATATATATATATATATATATATATATATATATATATATATGGGTCCACTATCTTGAGATCCCACAATCTCAACTGTCAAAATCCAGAGTTCATAATGTCAAAATTGTGGAATCTGGAAATCATAAAAAAAAAAAAAAAAAAAAGATGACAGCAATTGAAAACATGTTTTTGCAGGGGAGCAAGCCCCCTGCACCCCCCACACCCTCCGCAAATTAAATATACTAACTCTGAGATCACACTACAGTGAAGATAACAGTAATCTTCCTGTTCCACACTGTATAGCGATCTACAGTACTGTTCTCTTCACTGTATAGCAATCTCGGAATTAGTATATTTTGGTTGCAGGGGGTATGGTGGTTGCAGGAGGGCTTGCTCCCCTGCAAAAACAGGTTTTTAAATGCTGTCATCTTTTTTTTTTTTTTTTTTTACGATTTTGAGATTCCACAATCTTGATATTATGGACTTGGGATTTTGACAGCTGAGATTGTAGATTCTCAAGATTTAGAAATGGACCCACATATAGATATATAGATATATAGATACATATAGATATAGGTAGAGATACAGATATATATAGGCTATGGAGTTTAGTTGCATTCGTGAAAAGTACAGGGATAGGGCATAAAGTTTTATGCAGTTAACACATACTTACACTTATGTATTGAAACTTTTTTGTAGTTGCCTGCAGTACATTATTTTGAGATATCTCTGGATTACTATTAGGTATGTTTTATCTCGGAAAAAAGGTTTTCAAACTAACATCATACATACCACTTGTCTGCTCTTAGAATTGTTATTGAACAACAATTTATTTTTATAGGGTGAAGATTATTATCTACAGCACTGGGGAGTGGCCATGGGAACTCCCTGCACTATTTCTTATGCCAATTTGGTACTCAGTAAGTGGGAGGAAGAATATGTTTTTTCCAACAATGCTTTTTCAAATGAACCGATTTTTTATTGTCATTTTGTAGATTACATTTTTATGTTATGGGGTGGTTCACAGAGGGACTTGGAACAATTTGTCATGTATTTTAATGATAGTACTGATTTTTTGTCTTTTAGTATGGTTTGTTCAAGATCTGATATAAATTTTTTTAGACATGCATCTAGAAATTAACAATGTGAGTGTTTTGAACACTTCATTACATTGTAAAACCTGCTGGAAGAAGAATTTGCTGGTTAATGAAAGTATGCATCCTAGATATACCTAACCCAATACAGTGAAGGGACAATACATTAGGATATTTAGGCTATGCACACAGGAATGGAGTTTCTTAGATGCTATGACTATTATGACAGAATGTTTTTTACAAAGGGGGCAAGGCAAATGCTTGGTGGAAACACAGAGAACAATGGTGCAAGATGTTAGGCGCACTGACAGATATAAGCCTTATTTTTCTAGATATGTGGTGGATTGCAATACTAGGCTGGGCCCTGATCACAGGAATTCTAGTCAACATCAGCTTAAACTTGGTATTAAATATACTAGTGACATACATCCTATCTGTGACATAATACGTAAAAATTTGGATGTTTTAATTTCTGATGGTAAGACCAGAGCCCTGGTACGTGGTCACCCCACCTTTAGTTTCAAGAATGCAATGAATTGTAAAAGGCAATTATGTGCCAAACCTCATAGAATTATATATTTACCATCCATGAGACTTGGTACGTTCCCTTGCAGAAACTGTTGTATTTGGGCGTATATTACTAGAATACAGATTTTTGATCACCCTAGACTTAATTTTAAGTTCTCCCCAACTTCTATAGTGATTGCAGGACATGAAATGTGGTTTATTTAGCCACCTGGAATCAATGTCCAAGTTTTTACGTGGGCAAGACTAATAGGATGCTCAAAGAAAGAGTAATAAGACACTTATATGATATAAGAAAGAAAGATATGAAAAATCCCTTAGCAAAATATACAATGGAGTTTGATGGTCATTCCTTTTCTTTCAGGGTCTTGCAATGTATATTCGAGAATGTGAGGGGGGCATTGTGAATTATATTGGAAAAGTAGAGCTGTCATGGATTCTAAAACTACAGGCAGATTGTTATCCAGGCTTAAACTATTCTGTTTCTTTAAAACCAGCTTTGCTGGAGCATGATTTGCAGTAATAATTAGCTGCTAGGCATTTAATAATGCCTTTGTCTCTGACTGGGTGTTAATTATTGTGTTTAATTGTTTTAGATACTATATATTTGTATTGTGAATTAATGTTTTTAGATCTGATGAAGTGTTTGTTGGGAAACACAAAACTGCTTATCTTCTTTTTTATATCACATTCCATGTTTTTATGGCAGTGGTGTTCTTTCTACTTTTATTTGTTATTTTCTTGACATATTGTTGTAGTGTAGCATGGAACTTTACTGACTACTGGGCCTTTTCTCTTTTTATCTCTGGATTACTGTAATCAGTTACTAAAAAGTATCATCTAAAGTTTTTGGTAGAAGAATGCATCTGCATTCATCAAATAAACATGATGGTAATTCCCAGAATCTGAACTATCTTGTACTACTTTAGCTATCAACACAAACCTCACCCTAGTAAAAGAACCAGGTAGGAGTCTGTTATTCTCTACCTCACTGTGAATCTCACTGACATGCTGCATAAATCCTTTCCAATGGCCACTTAAGACTCTCTATCCCATCTTCACATGGGGCTTTCCCATTTCTCACCTTCTTCACTGCCAGCTGTATCACTGTCATTCCAACAACTCAGTCAGGCCATTTGGTCTTATCCTTCTGAAGGACTGCCTCATGACATAACCTTTCATCCCAGCCCTAATCCCAAGAATTTCCTCTGACAACTCCGGATTAACTGACAGATAGATATCTCAGTAGAATTCTTTCAGTGCTACTTTAGCTTGTGTTATGTACTAAATTTTCCCTGACCCTTAACTCTGCAGTTTAATTCTGTTAGCCTTATTTCAGTGAACTTTTATTCCAGATATTTATCTGACTTTCCTCTTGTCCACTTGCACAAATCAGAAATTCATTCTATTGTTTTCAACAATTGTTGTTCATTGTTTAGTGGTCTGTGTTTTTAATCTTACTATTTATTGCTGCCGTAAAGCCATCTCCTACATTTCTTTTTTTTTTTTTTTCAAATTTTGAAAGCTTTGAGATTTTTCAACTTTCTCAGTCTTCAATTAAAGCCTTCTCAGTTCTCAACTAATCATATTCCCTTTGAATATACAGTTAGGTGCATCACACCACGTATGTGCCAATGTATAATTTTCCGGTAGATTTTCTCTCATTTCTACTTCCAATATCTCTGTATCATTCTGTCTTTCCCCTTATTATGCTGTAGTCAATGCTCCTATTTTGACCAATTCTCTTCCCTCTGAATCCTTCTTCTTTCAACTTTTATTGGTATGCACTCACGGTCCAATAAATTGACTTCTCCTATTCTCATGTCTACTATATCCAAAAGCGTCAGTCTCCCAAGTTATAAATCTTTCTAGGCTGCTCCTTTTTTCTCTTTTCTTCTCCTGAGAAGGAATATTTCTTTGTTTAAGGTTGCTCCCTCTTTTAACAATCCACTCACCTTCATTCTTCTCTCTGTCCTACAAAATTCTACTCTCTTTCTTCTGGTATTCTTGACTAATAAGCTTACTGTTTAGATGCGAGCCAACGGTCATGATAAGTTCTTAGCTAAGTACTAGACTAGCCCCTGTGGAACATTTTAAGCCTAGCCAATTTCCCTTCCAAAGGCAAGAATCAAACTTTGTGCTTTGTGTCTGTGAGGTAAATACCTTAACCATTATACCAAGACCCACCCTGCTATTAGATCCTTCTCCATACTTGGGGTGTTCCACTGTTGTTACTTATAACATTGCCTAAGTAATTGGGGAGAATCAGTCCTGGGTCCATATATAACATACACTGCCCATATTCCAAGTATCTTTACCTAGTTTAAGGCTAACTATCAGCCATCATCTTGCTTCACCCTAATGCATAAATTTCAGTATAGCATTCATTGTCTTTCTCACCATAATCAGGGCCATTTCTTTTTTGTTTTAGTTCAGTTTTTGTTTTAGTTTTCATTGCAGTACCCCCATTTTCAGCATCTCAGACTTTGTTATGCTTCACCTTTTGAAGACAACTATCTTCTTTTCCCTGCTTAGATTTTTAAGGATTCTCCTCATTTTTCCTCAGTGACATATCCCATCACAATCCAAGATAGAAGAGTAATCATTTTCTTACCCCCCCCCCCACTTTTCTGTCTCCAATCTCGTTACTTTTGATTCCCCCACCATTCTGGTCTGAGTATAGAAAAGCTGTTTGACCCTATATGGGTGTGTACCCACAACCTAAAGTTATGGAGGTTCACAGGGCATGCAGTAGAGGAGCTCATATGGCTGTTATCCTGTCTGACCACCCCCTTCCTTTCTGCTACTTAATAAACATATCAACAAACAGATCCTATAAGTAGTCAAGCCCTGTACTTCCACCTGCTTCCTAAATTTAAAAGTGGACATTGTTAATCTCCCCAAAACAGATAACCTTTTCCATGTTACTGTTATATACTTTCTATAGACCACTGTGTACTGTATTTGATCTTTTAACTGCATCCTGAAGATAACATTTGTTAAATATAAACATTTTAAAATGAATTCTAAATCAACTAACACAGGCAGGTAATTCTAAATCAACTAACACAGGCAGGTATACACACGCTCACACACATTTATATATATATATATATATATATATATATATATATATATATATATATATATATAAATATATAAAATACCCACAAATTTCAGCATTGCATTTCTCTGTTACAGTGTTAAACATTAAGAACAAGATTTTATTTATGTATTTATTTATTTATTTTATGCATCCTTTGTTGACTGAGTCTCTCTAGGCAAGTGACTTCTATACCAAATTATCATAAATATGTAAATGCAGTTATAAAACAATATAGAAACTTAATATGCAATGAGTTCTGAAATGCTTGTTAATATTACCATTTCTCTGTAGTTTAAACAAGAGATAGTAGCCCATGCCCATGTTTTTTCTTGTTAATATAATCCCACATATTTTGCATGCAAACACTTGCATTTTGGTAGATCAAACCATAAAAGACAGTCTTCTTTTAACAACCATCAATCTCCAGGCCATGCAATTCAGAAAGTGCATTTCCTTCTGTTACATAGTTACCACTTGTCTTCTGCTATGAATACATCCATCACACTGTCCCCGCATCATGGAGAGCCTTCTCCTTGTCAGTGCACAGAATCTCTGTACTTCTGAATAGTCTGTGTTCCTTCTGCACCCCATAGGAAGCTCTGTAAATGATCTATTTAGGATGGTCTCTTCACTTCACTTCATTCTTGTTATGTGATCTGCCCATTTCCACAGTGAGTGCTCCTCTCTACTTCCATGTCTGAATCAAAGATGCCTCTTTAACCTATTCTCCTGCACTACCTCTATATTTCCTGTATGAACCTGTGAGAGAACAAGTGTCAGCACAGAATCACTCCAAGTGACCCTTCCTCTGCCTTAGGCAGCTCTCTGTTATGGTGATCATTTTTTTTACATTGCACATCCTCTAGAAAAGCTGGCCCACTTTCTTCATCTTCTCCTTCATCACCTGTCATATTATATAATTATTGCCCCATGTCCCATGCCATCTGAGTTACACTTCCTGCTGCTTCTTGCCTCTCTTCTCCTGCCCCATGAAGACTATGTTTCTGGGCTTTAAATATCTCAACTATACATCCAGCATTTGTTGGCTATATTACCGGACATCCCAGACAGAGTCAAATCATCTTCAGTGCCTCTCAACCACCATGATGAAGGATGATGGGAAGAGCCGCCAAGTATTATTTTCTAGTATGGTGAGTACGTAATTAAAAATCAATAGAGTAGCCTTAACTTACCTATACAACTTCTTCATCAGGCTCACCTCCGTGCAGTAAGTGAGCATTGTTTTAGAGAGTCTTTAGCTACATGTTGTTGTTTGTCTTTTGGCTTTTCCCGGTTAGGGGTCACCACAGCGGAACTCCGGTCTGCTAATGATTGGCAGTTGTTTTTTTATGATGTCAAGTTGCCAGCCCGACGCCCAACCTTCAACGAAGGTACGCTCATTCAACGCATGTCTTTCGAATGCCCACTCGACCACGGGGAGGACATGCAGATTCCACACAGAAGGCACTCCCAACACAAGTAGAGAATCAAATGGGAGAACCTCTTGCTGTGAGGCAACAACTCTACCGCTGCACCACCATGGAATGTATTTTTAAAGAGTATCTAGCTAGACTTGCAGTGTTAGTGTTCATTCTCACTACTGTGCATAGTGTGTATCTCCCAGCCTAGGCTATGGAGAACATTTGTATTGTGGAGTATTTTAGACTAACAAAAGGAAAATAGGTCATACTCTAATATATTTTCAAGGGCTGCCAATGACCTAATCTCACCCCCCTTAAACCTATTTTTCAGGGTTGACAGTTTTCATTCTAGCTTTCTGTATCAACTGAATTAAATCACATATTTTATCCTCCTGCTGTTGTATGATAGCAGTTTGCTTATGAATAATACTGTCTGCATGTTCTATTCTCAACTCAAGATGTGAACTCAGTCAGGTTACTAAACATGGTTCCAAATTCAGTTAAAAAGTTACAGTTTATAAAAAAACACACTAAACTATCACTTCTTTATAAATTAGTTGACAGAATTGTGTGGAAGTCTGGCACTGTAGCCTATTAAATATTTTTGCCTGTGTAATATAGAAACACATTACACTTTTGTTTCTTAGTGAGCAACATATTGTTTCAACAAATCAAATAAATAAATAAATAAATAAATAAAACAAAAAATAACAGTCCATTATCAAAACTCCCCATCTTAAAAACAGTTGTTATGCAGAAGATTTTAAATTACCAAAGAGCTTTAAAATAATAAAATCTAGTCAAAAATAACCTTCATAATTGCATCTGTTGCAAGTGCCCTAATGCTGGTAGTGGTGACCAGAAAAAGGTGTGAAATAAAAGATCAAGATGGCAGTGACAAATAAAGGGATAAACAAAGGAACAGCAACTCTGGCTAAAATAAAACCAATAGCACAAAGATCAGTTCATAAAGCAAAAGGACTAATAACAGTAGAATAGTGACTGACATGACATAAGAAGAGACAGTCGCTCATCATGTAGGTAGGCCGCTCATTACTGAAAAAAAGGAAAATTAGTGTTCATTTTTTTTCCTGTGATTTTTCCCTCCACCTTGTTGACCATCAAAGTACCCACTTTCAGATCTGGTAAGGTGAAAGCCATATGAAGGGTCAATCATACTGTCAGACATCAAGGACTTGATCCTGTAAATCAAGGCATTTGTAATGCCATAACCCTGTCTCCTGGTGTCATTGTGAGCACCTGTGTCACCACAAGGACTGCCTATGCCCCTTCTGTCCACACAGGGTTGCTCTCCCACACACATGAACAAGACTACCATCACTGGTTTGAGAAGTCATGCTCATTCCCTCCCTGCCCCAGTTCCCTGCATCATGACAAACCTCTTCTCACTACCCTAGGCTCTATGATTAGGTCAGTGACACAAGTTGGCCAGGAACCACCATCCCCCCTCCCAAGATCAGGCATGCAGATCCTCCCTGCCTGTGCAGTCAAGCCCCCGAGCTGTGAATCAGACTTGAGAAAGATAGTATAGTCAAGAATTTATTCCTCTACACTACTAGTGCAGGAAAAATAGCACTCTTTTCCAAACTACAGAAAAAGCCAAAAAATACGTAAACACAATGTAAAAAGCAGCGAAACCAGAGGTAAAATCAGAACCAAATCCACCAAAATAACGTAATCAACAACTTTTAATTTAATTAAAAGTTGTTGATTACGTTATTTTGGTGGATTTGGTTCTGATTTTACCTCTGGTTTCGCTGCTTTTTACATTGTCTTTTCCAAACTAACTGAAAGAGTGGGTGCATAGTTTGGATCTCAATAATTTTGGTTTAGCTTTCATTTTGTTCCTGCTTTTTGTACTCCTTCTGATAACTTTTTTGTACAGAAAAGGAGTTTTGCACCAAAATGTCAATAATGGAGGTTGTGAAGTCACAGGGTAATGCAGGATCATTTTCTGACTTACATGGTAACTGAAGTTCTATAAGGTAATATTGAGCACCTTTGAAACAAGAGCATGGGAAGCAAAAGGCTTACAAAAATGTTCACTAACCAATAAGAAGCTATCAATAAGTTGGAGTCAAGAATGTTAATTCCTTGAGTAAGCCCCTATTTGAAACAGTTGCAGGAGAGGGTTCCTTTTTGCATATTGGGTCCTGCCTTATGGAATAAACTCCCAGCAGAGATAAAAGGCCTAGATTCTCTTCAAGGGTTTAAATCATCCCTTGCTGAACATCTCCACAGTGAAATATCATGTAATTGCTTCAGGGACAATACCTAGCAAGACTGCACATCTCAGATTTTGTTCTAAACCCTAACCTGGTAGTACCACCGGTAATTTAATCTGATGGATATACTGTATCCGATGTATATAGTCTTACAAGTGCTAATCTCAGTACCAAACAATAACCAATATTATATATTAAGTACTATATTATCATTGTTAGTCAATTAAATAACTCTCACTGTACAATTGTTTGATGTCAATGTGATTACTCATTTTGTACTTACTGTTATGTCAATGGGAAGGCTTTCGCTTTTTTAAGTGGGTGTTTGATTAATATGCTATATAATGTGATATATATGGATAACACACTGATACAGTGGCAGCATTGTCATCTCACAGCAAAAGGTCCTCCGGTTCAATTCTCAGTTGGAGTGCCTTCTGTGCAGAGTCTGCATGTCCTCCCTGCATTCATATGGGTTTCCTCTGCGTGTTCCAGTTTCCTCCCACGTTGTAATCACATGCTTCTGGAACATTTTCTCCGGGCATCCTCTGAAAATTGGCTTGGTTCCAAGTTGGATTTTCCTAGTTAATAAATGTTAAATAAGTAAAAATGTTTTTGTCTTCAGTTTTACTATGCTGAACTTAATCCCCTCAGACTGTATAACTATATTCAAACCAAATGTATAACTTAAACAAGGGTATAACTGAGAGTGTCAAGTGAAATTTCTGTATTCTTCATAGGTTCATAGATTAGTAGTAGGTTAACTGCCCTTGTGGGCCATTTTAAGCCTAGTCAAGTACCCCATGTAAGAATCAAATCTTGAACCTGTAATGTTAACAAATTAACCATTATGCCGACCTCTTGCCTTCTTGCCTTATGGGCCTACTTTATACTCATTCAGATGGAGGAAATCTAATGATGTGTGTGTGTGTGTGTGTGTGTGTGTGTGTGTGTGTGTGTGTGTGTGTGCAGAGTGCACCTTAACAAACATCTTAATACATACTGAATTATTTCAAAAAATATTTCATTAATATTATACTAGAGTAATACATTACCACATGACATGTACATCTATGTCCATTACGCTAAAGAGCATTCGGGTGTACTAACTATTTTACATCAAAACAATACAAAATACTTGCTTTAGTTTTAACATTTAAAAAAGGAACCTTGAGTAATATAACTCAGTGCATGCTGCAATATTCACAATATTAATCCATATTTTTTCATCTTACTTTTAAAATATGTAATATCTTGGACTTGACTACCTGTCACCAGAGAGCCTAGGAACTGCAGTTCAGGAATAAGCTTGGGATTTGTGCTACTCTTTAACTTCTAGTGAAAGAATGAGCTAAGGATCACTGATTCCTAACTGCATGCAGCTGTGTTGAGACCAGCACTATCTCAATACCAGACAGATAGCACCTCCAGTAATCAAATCCAAATGTCATAGGTGCTTCTCCCCCTGTGGCCCACTGGAACCATGGATTTGTGCCTTCCAACCATCTTTGTAGCTAGTTTAGTTGAAATCGGCACCCTGAGACAACATAGCAATTGTCTCATATATACTGACAATCACCTACTATTAAACAAACTGGCATAGTGTGTGAGAGATATAGCTATATAATGTTAATGGTGGCAAAGCTCTCCCATGGTACAACAAAAAATAACATATAGGCACCATGCTCAACACCGCATTGGGCTAATCGCACATAGCTCAGACCAAGCTCATAGACCTACATATGCTGAACCTCTTAAGAGAAACTTACCTAAACCATAAAGGCCTCCTAAATTAACCTAGGACACAATTACCCTCAGCAACCTCAAAAACACACAGCACAGGCAGCATCCACAATGAAGCACATATCTAAGAGTCACACTGACTTAATTCAAAAGTCCATAAGACAAACCTCCACACATTTCCAGATCCTAATCTATGTAACTCCATCATGTGACACACTGACGCACCACTCACCAGGCTGTGCAAGGAGAAGGTCATGACCACTTGCCTATCAGGTGCCGGAATTCGCCACATCATACACGCAGTCAAGTCTTTGCACTACAAGCACATGTATGACATAGTCACTGTCCACGTGTGTGCAATTGACTTGTGATGTACCTCTCTCTGGACTATATGAATACAGACATGATGGAGTTCTCAGAATATGTGCCTGAGTCTGGTATAAACCTAGCCTTGAGTAACATTCCACCATCACCAAGAATGACACCACAAAAGACAGAAAATATTATTGACTTCAGCAATTGGCTTAGCTTCTGGTATCATTCTAAGGGGGTACAATATATATAAGCCTATCTATCTCAAGTCTTTCGTATAATAACTAAATCCTTGTCCACCCCCATAGTGCTTTTTTAGGCAATGCCAGTCTTCTAAAGGTTCCAACATAACAAAACAAAATCTGCACAACATAAAGGTATTGCTGCTCATGCTAGGAGCATTAGCAAAAAACTCCACTTCTTGCAAGCTTTCTATCCTAGAAAACATTGATAAAAGCATTGCAAAAAAGACCTGCTTCAAGACCTTTGAGAGTGCTCCATCAGTGCAGGGTTTCAATATCTACCATACGTTCAGGAACACCGCATTAGATGAAGGTACTAAAGGTGCTGATCCCTCCATATTCTTAAAAAAAATCACCTCCACACTCATTAGACTAGACATTGATCTGGTAGTCCTACCCTTCCAACTTACTATCAACAAAAACCCATTGTCATATAAGAGCTAACTATATGACCCTCTCTATACCCTCCTCAGCCCATACCTCCTACCTAACAAGTATAGAGACCCTATGCATTAAGCCAAACAGCATCTTCCCAGAAAACTTCAACTACTCCTCCATTAACTATAATACTTATACATCCTCAAACCTGTGTATTTGAAATTTCTGGATTTCATCAGTGCAAACTCTGGACCAGTTAGTTCACACTCTAACCAGGTGTGATAAAATCCAGGGCTTAGTAATCACCAATATGTGGCAGCCTTAATCCTCACCAATTGTGACTTCTTTTCTGTTCAAATCAGACTACAAATCAGCCACTTTCTCCTTCAGAATTAAGTCAGAAACATATTCCAATACCTCAGTATTCAGATATTATATGAAAGTTAATGTACTAAAATTAAGTAATGACCTGACTAAATTTGAAAGGCATTTCTATCTTGAAGACCCACTGCTTATATGGAATCCTTTACTGACAAATTCTGTGCATGTGTAAATAGCTGTATAGACACACCTGTCCTGCTCAGAAGTACATAAAATGCAAAATGTAAAATAAACAGTTATGGTAGAGTCCTAATACAAACAGGCTTGGTAATAAAAGAAAAAATGCATTGCATGCAAAAATAAATTTAACTCTCAAGATGCCATTAATGCTCTTGCTAAACTTAACAAGGAACTCGAGATTCTGATCAAAACAATCAAAGTCAGTTATGAGTTAAAAATAACCACCCAGGTGAAGAATAGCCATAAAGCCTTCTTTAACTCTGTTACCAATCTCATAAACAATGTCCAAGTACTGCACAGAGCTAATATTTAAGGATATCACATATTTGGACCCAGAGGACATTGATAATCTACTAGGGGACAAATCTAGTTCAAATTTTACCCCCCCCCCCACACCCTCCTACTTCCCCAGATCACATACCTACATCTAAACTCCCCCTATAATCTTCCATGAACAAGTCCTCAAGGTGCTATCTAAGGCCAAGAACACCAGCAATATGGGGATGGATAAGATTCCAAGCTGCCTATTGGTCAGCCTGAAACAGGACTTTCCAGATCCCCTACAGAGGCTTCATGCTAGATGAATGGAGAACAGCAACAATCACCCCCTTTCACAGAGGTGGGGGTGTCAATGGACAGGGGTAATTATAGACCTATAAGCCTAATCAGTTTCATCTGTAACACTTTGGAAAAGATCATTACAGAACTGATATATAAGGACATTGGTAACCTACAAAATATCTACTGAATCCAGTTCAGATTCAGCAAAGGCAGACACTGCCTACTTAACCTGGTTGACTTATTTGAGATTACTGAAGCAATGAGCAAAGGTAAATCAGAACACACTACAATATCTATACCTTACAAAGACATTTTATGCAATCAAACACACACAGGTATCATAGATAAAGTCTCCCAGCAAAATGTAAATCCCTGTGCAACTCATTGGATAGAAAACTGGCTCACAAATAGAATCCAGAAATGAGGATGGATAGCCCTACCTTCTCTAAAAAGCCTGTCACTAGTGGTGTAACCCAGGGTTTGGTCCACGAGGCAGTTCTCTGTGGTATTTACTTCTTCAAAGCAAATATTATGGGTTTATGGCTGACCAAGTTTTGCAAACACTATAAACTTGATAGCATCATAAACTCACCAATATTCTCTAAGGTGGCCTTTCCCAAATAATAGCTGATGGCAAAATCATGGACTAAATCTAAATGTCAAGAAATGTATAATAGTACCCTTTGTTAAGCATGTTTTCCTTGTAAAGGTCACATTGATAATCCTCCCCTGAAAGTTGATCCTGTAGTCATGGATCTGGGAACCTATCTTGGTAGTGAACTGTCCTTTGGTTACCATAATTCTACTATTATAAGGAAGTCTTTTTTCATTGCACAGCTTATATCTAAAGGAATTGTTTTCATGCCCAAGGATGTAATCATTCCAGTGTACTTGGCTCTTCTCAAGCCAGTTATTGTATATAATGCCCTGTTCAGTATATGGAACCCTTTACATGACACAGTTGGAGAGACCAGAAGGCTTTTTCGGTAAATACATTATGGGCTTAAATCCCCAAAAACTATGCAGATAATCTTAAAGTCTTCATGGCTCTTCTTGTTATCATACAGGCTACTAAAAGGTTACCTCTGATATATACCCTCAACATACTATATCCTTTCAGAGCTATTACACATTCACAAGTCCAGTGGTAGCATAAACACCCACTCAGGGGACCTCAGTCTCTTTTGCAATATAAACGAACATATTGGTGGCTTAGATATGTATAACAAATAATATTTCTAAAACTGAATCACCCCCCCCCCCAATCACATAAAGCAAAGTATTCCTCTTATACTATTCAAATTTAATTTGGATGAATAGATGAAAAACTGAAAATTCATCCCATTTTGGCACCCAAGTCCCTCATGTATAGGGGGAACAAATAAATGTCCCAACATATCCTTGCTCTGCCTACCTCTGCATTATTTGTACCCAAAGTTGTTGTTGTGTCTTTCCGCTTTTCCCGGTTAGGCGTCACCACAGTGGAACTCCAGTCCGCTAATGATTGGCAGTAGATTTTTACATGCCGAGTTGCTGGCCCTGACGCACAACCTTCAACGAAGGTACACCCATTCACGCATGTCTCCACACAGAAGATGCTCTAGCTGAGAATCAAACAGGACAATGTCTTACTGTGAGGTGGCAATGCTACCGCAGCACCACCACCGCAGTCAAAGTATAATAGCTAAAAACTACCATGGGAATGTAAGGCTAGGCTTCAAAGAGCCTAACACATCAGTAGCCTAGGAGGCACCCATTAACCTATAATAATAGCCCCAGGGTATTCAGTAATGGGGAAAACTGGAGCTACTAGATTGATACAGTCTCAGAATGCTTCTGGATGGCATGCTATTCCCCAATACCACTCTGTCTTTCAAATATTATTACTTGCTTAAGAGTGTAGCTTTGACTAACCATTGAGCCTTTGATGCTTGAAGATGAGGTATTCAGAGAATCAGAATTACAGATACAAAACAGTAAAGGTAAAGTGAAATATTTAGCACCTTCAAGCTCTAACTTTAATTATAACAATCAAAATTTTATATATATATATATATATATATATATATATATATATATATATATATATATATATGGATCTAGGACTTTTGATTGAAATATCAAACGTCCGAATCCATTATCACCGAGCATAGTTTAGCAAAAGCGCTTTTCACCAAAAAAGCGCTTTCGCTAAAGTGTGTTAAAAAAAAGAATAAAAAACAGTAATTTAACATTTATGTAGGGGGGCAAGCCCCCCTGCCCCCCCATACCCCCCTACTTTATTATTCTCACTTCGAGATCACACTACAGTGGGGAAAAGGGAAAAATTCCCTTAACTGCACCGTAGTACAATCTCCACAAATGTCACTCCCCCACAACTCTCTCTACCTCCAGGCATATTTCCGCGAAAGTGCTTCTTCGGTGAAAAGCACTTTCGCGTAAGTATACCCGGCCATTTCAGATTCGGTGAAAAGGCCATTCACGCATTAGTCCTAGACCCATGTATATATATATATATATATATATATATATATATATATATATATATATATAACTTTTAATGAAACATAGGCCTACAAACCTTGCAGCTGACAATCTCCTCTCTGAATACCTAAAAATAGCAGTAGAAGCCCTAGCTTATCCAGTCTCTATCTTAGTTAATCGGTCCTTATCAGAAAGCTATGTCCCCACACTGTAGAAAATATCCCACATCATTCCCCTCCATAAAGGTGGCTCTTCTACTGAATTTTCCAATTACCACCCCATAGCCATCCTTTCTCCACTTTCCAAGATACTTGAGAAATGCATTCATTTTCAAGTCTTAGGCTATCTCTTAGCTAATAACCTCCTCTCCAGTACCCAGCATGGTTCGGGATATACCACAGCACTAATACTGCCTTTCTCTCTTTCACTAATGCTATCCTTCATCAAAAGCAGTATTCTCCTGCATCATATCCAGATTATGGAACAACCCCCCCCCCCCCCCCCCCATAACCATACTACCTTATTGCAATCACTTCAAGACTGCACTAAAAACTCACTTAAAAAGTATCTGGTTATGCCCATGCACCAATCCCGACTAGTAACTCTCCTTTTACCTCCCCTTCCTCTCCCCTCCCTTAGCCACAAAAACAGTTTATATTCAACAGTCATCATGCAGAATTTGTCTTGTTCTACCGGAGATTTGTGGATGATGTGATATTAATTTGGGGTGGTGATGCATCAGCCTTGGGTGAGTTCCTTAAGTATGTGAACACCACTACATCTTTTTTAAGGTTCACATCTTTTACATCAGTTGATGAAGTGATGTTTTTATATGTAAAGATTGTTAAAAATGCGTTGGCCAACTTGGTAACTAGGCTCTACAGGAAACCATGTAGGAAGAATGCAGTATTGCAGCGCAGTACCATGCATCCACCGCATGTGTATAATAATATTTTGAGAGGTCAGGGCATGAGGATGTCACGGTTGAATAACACAGATGAAGGGTTCTTGGGTGACCTTGAAACACTCTCCAATGATTTTTTGGAGAGGGGTTACAGTCATAAAGAAGTAGAGGGGATGACTACAGATGTTAAGGTTCTCAGGAGTGATAGAGCTGTACCATATTTTTCAGAAGACAGACATGAAGTAGGACCCACTTTGTCAGTGGGAGGCAGACACCTCTGACCTTGTCCTATGCCAGTGATATTAGACATATTAAAGATGTCATTTTTTTCCAACTGGGATATCCTTACTTCAGATGATCACATAAAAGAACTAGTGGGTGAGAGACTCACATTTAGTTACAAAAATAAAAAGTCTTTAAAGTGACGTTTGTGCTATAAGGACAACAGGAAGGCTGTAGTCACTAGAAAGACTCCTGTGGGGACTCGCTCTTGTGGGCGGTGTATGTTTTGCTGTCATGTAGACACATCACATGAGTATAAACACCCTGTTTCTAACCGGATTTTTTTTTAGAGTCACTGTGAACTGTAGAACTAAGAACCTGGTTTATCTTGCCACTTGCAAAGAATGTACTAGTTTTTATTTGGGGAAGACTAACAGGATGTTTTATGAAAAGATTAAGGAACACACATGCAATTAGGAAAAGTAATTATACTAATGACTTGGCAAAACATGTATTTGAGTCTGGCTTAACACATAGTTTTGGTTTTAAGGATGTAGAAGTTATATCTGAGGATTTAAGGGGGGGGGGTTACCAGGAATTTTACTGAGGAGAGAGAGTTGCATTGGATTTTAAAGCTTTTTGCTGATAAGAAACCTGGACTAAATGACAAGGTGTCTTTAAAACCTGTGCTGAAGTCCAAGGATTTGCCTAGATAATTACTTCCTTCATATGATAGGTTAATTGACTGTTTTAAATTGTATATAATGTGGCCTTGCTATGTGAAATGTTTGTCTGAAGAAGCACTTTGTGTGAAAGCGCTCACCTCTTTTACCTGCTAGTTTGTGGTTTTATTAAAGGACTTTACTTCAGCCTTGTCTCTGAGATTTCGTTCATTTTTTGCTACTTTGTTTTGCTGTTTGTGAAGGCTTCCCAGCCAAGCTTGTTGGAGGTTTGTTTTTACTTTTTTGACATTACTGAATAAACTTAAAGACTAACAGATCAACAAAAATGCATGGTAATCAATTTTCCATGAAATGTCTGTGTGACCGCAGAACTAATACAAACAGTGGTAAAGTTAAGATAATTCTTTAAGTAATGTACTGAATAGATTGCTCAAACTGTCTTATGAAACCTTTTAAAGGAGCTAAAGTATTTCTAAGTGCATTATCTTTTCTCTCAGCATTCTGAGCTTGCAAACAGCAGGCAGTGCTGTATTGAATGCTAAGTAGGTTTAACTCCTATGCCCAAACAGAATCACAGCAGTAGTGTTACAAAATCTGTCCCATTTCTAAGTATAGAACTGTCCCTGTGCACCAACATTTAAGACACAAAGCTTGTAGTTAAGTGGATTAAATATTTGACTGCTACTAAGCAACACACAAATTTACAGTTGTTTAAGACATATTATTGAACATGTCAGAAAGCAAACTTTTAAGTCCCAAAATGATTAAGAGGAAGGTTTTAATGGATAATAAAACAATGGAGCTTTTTAATGTATGATCATGTTCAATACAAAGTAAAATTAAAGAAGATAATAATTTGAGCACTAAAGGCTCTTTAAATGCATATTAAAATCCCCAAGGCCAGATTCAGAAAACTTTGCATTAGTTCACTGTAGCACTTGGCTAGTCCTAAGTGTTGCCAGAGAATGCCAAAAAGACTTTAGAATGTCAGCAATGTTTGAGTCTGTGAAGCAACAATAAGATATTTAGTATTTGCTACCAAGTAAAGCATAAACTAACTACATGGAAAACAGTATTACAAAAATTCAGAGCATAAATAAACAGAAAAGTGATAGTTTGAAGTACAAGCAATGCAGCTCAGTTACAGCAAAGATATGTACATCAAGTTTTTTACAATAATGTATATTATTACCATTGACATTCCAAATTGAGCATGCTGATTGGTCAGCCCAACCAGCGTGCATGTTGTAAATTAAGCATATACCAACAGAAAAGGCTCCCATTTACATTGACAAAGGGCCTGTTAAGCAAATGCATTTACATTGTCAAAGGGTCTGTTAAACAAACGCCCTTTGATCGACAAATAAATGTCAAACTAAGAAAAGTTCGAATGGCCAAGTAAGCAAATTTTTTCCCAGGGGAAAAAATTGCTTGGCCATTATAAGAACTTTGTCCTTTCCTCCACTATAGTGCGATCTTGGAGTTGGTATATTTAGTTATCAGGGGTGTGTGGGGGTGAAGCCCTCCACTTCTTAGGGTGTGATGGGTTGTTTTTTTTTTTTATTGGCCAAGCGATTTTTTTTTTCCCAGGGAAAAAATTGCTTACTTGGCCATTCAAAGTTTTTGTAGTTCGACATTTACGTGTCAGTCAAAGGGCATTCGCTTAACATACCCATCGATGATGTAATATAGACCTAACAGAAAAAAAGTTCAGTCGCCCAGACTTTCTTCTATTAATATATGCTTAACTTTCTAACTTTTTTTAACTGCAAAAAAAAAATTGAAATCTAGGCAGTTTGGAGGTACGAGAGAGACAGGATAGAAAAAATACTAGTAAAATCAGGTACGTTATTCAAAACTAAAGAAAAATGCCTGATTTTTCTTTTCTCCATCCCATCTCTCTTATACTTCCCAAGTGTCCCAATTTCATATTTTATAAAAAAAAAAAAAAGCAATGAAGAGCTTCCTTTCTCTGTTGCGTCTGTTTCAAAGTACTGATGTATTGCGTACGTGTGGGAATGTGAACCCCATACACATGTGCAGTACATCAAGAAAGCCCCAGAAGGGGGCAGAGCCTAGATGGCCAACTGAGAGCAGTGAATTTTGAGAGCTCCATAAACTAGTATAATAATATAGGAAAATGTTATTATTTTCAAGTTTAAAACATTGGAAATCTATAGATAAACTACTAAACTATATAAATATCAATTTTGGTGGTGATATACAAAAATGTTCCTGTCAAGTAACTTGGAGATATATTGAGTCACTGAATATGAACAACTCAAGGAATTCTCATCCAGATGGTGCTTTGAAAAAAGAACTGCAATTGATGACATCTACCTTACAGGAACCATCTTTGAAGATGGATGGCTTTAAAAAAGACTTAGAGAACTCAAATTAAATTCTCAAAAACAGACCGATACTCTTAAGGAAGTATTAGAGCAACACCATACAAAAATAACAAATATAGAGACTTCTCTAAATGACATTGAAGGGAGACTCAAAGAGGAAGAATTCCAAAAAAATTTCTGCTGAAACAGAATACATGGCTGCTTAACAAAATAGATGACTTAGAAAACAGGGAAAGGAGAAACAACATAAGGATCTTTGGTCTGCCTGAAAACACTGAAGGAGAAGACATTATTTCATTCTTAACAACCTAGATTCCTGAATTTTTAGACTTGAAAGAGAGACTTTCATTTGGAATTGAAAGGACACATAGAGCACTGAGGAAACCTGCTTCTAACTCAACAAATACTCCACCTAGATCCATAGTTACATTTCTTTCATTTCTGGACAAGGAACTAATATTAAAATCTGCTTGGAGCAAATCACCCTTAAAATACAATCAAATCCTGATAAGGTTTGACAATGATTATTCTTCTAGAATATGAGAACAAGGGAAAAAGTCTAGCCAATAATAAAACTGTTGAAACAAAACAACATTAAAGCACAGCTGGCCTTTCCAGCCTAGATAAAAATACTTTTTGCCAATGAGATGAGAACCTTTAATGACTTGATGAAGCTACTATAGTCATCAAAAACAACATAGTGTCTATTCCAGAAGAAATCAAATGGATGCCCCCTACTATTAAAAGAATAAAAGAAACAAATCCTTGGACTGATGCTAGAAAGAAGAAAAAAAAACTGATTCCAAGATAGCTGTCCCAAAAAAATAACTCTTACAACTACATCTCTCAAAGTATCAAGTTGTCATCTGTTTTTATTTAAAAAAGGAGGGTTTCATAAACAACTTAGAAACAGTAATGATTTATTCAGAATGTTCAAAGAGTCCAGTAATTCTTCACAAACAAAGGTAGGTCAAGATGGGTTATTATTTACATTATATATAATCCAAACAAAGCAACCTGTAATATAAACATAGAAGTTTCTTGTTAAATAATAGTAACAAGCTCTTAGTACAAATTACATCATTATTCTGTCTAAATATAGTTAATATCAATTATTGCAGGTATCACAGCTATGAGCGCTGTTTGATCAGTCCTGATATGGTGTGCGTGGATGCAGCTGTGTCTGGCAGCTAGTACAGATGTCATTATTATTCTATCTAAACATAGTAAATATCAGTTATGGCAGGTATCATAGCTTCGAGTGCTGTTGGATTAAGCCTGACATGGTGTGTGTGGATGCAGCTGTGTCTGGCAGCTATTGTATATTGCCATTTTCATCTCTGGAAAGCTGTGGGTTGTGGCTTGTGATCGAGGTTTATTGATGCTTGTGTATTAGGAAGAGACATTTGGTGTTTTAGCCTGGGCTCAGGGGAAGGGGTGGATAAAACTGTGATTTGGGATATTTTGGCAGAGAATAGTTTGTTTATACATCTGCTGAGTGAGAGGTGGGAAGGCTAGAATAATGTGTTATCTCTTGTGGTGGCTTGTTGGGAGTTTTTTTTTTTTCCTTTCTTTTCTTTTTTTTTTTTTGATCTGTTTGCTCTCTGTCCTTTTCCTGGTTGCTGCCTCGCTGAAATGGAGGGAATTTAGGCTTGAAATTGCATTGGATTGAAGCTTTGCTTCAGGTGCATCGTGAGCCTCTGGTATGCAGTACACAGACACACTAACAGAAAGAGATTATCCCAGGTTGCTATGGTAACAGAGACAGAGTGACGATAATGCTTAATGGCTCTAAGGAGCCTCTGAGATAATTCTCGGCAATGTTTTTGGTTTAAAAAAAAAAAAATAAATATATATATATATATATATATATATATATATATATATAATAAAAGGACTGTTTTAAACCACATGTACACATATTGATGGTCTCCCAACACTTCGTTAAGTTCATTAAGTTGATTCTTGATAAAAAAATAAATAAACAATAAGCGCAATTTTATATTTAAAATGCATTTTGGTCCAAACACATTAAGGACTTACATAAGAGTGGAAGTCTGAGTTATTGTGAAAGACTAAGAGCACTTGGTCTCATGCGGAACCCTTTGCAGTGGTCTGAGAGGTGAGCTTGCTTGGACGTGTTGGGCATATGTAGATAGCTGATTCTAGGGGTGTTTGGGGTTTCTGGGAAGTGCTAGAGAGTTATCAGATTTCCTTCATGGAAATATCTGTGGGAATGGAAGGTGTGTTGAGTGGTTCACTGGCAGTGGCCACTCCATGAAACAGTCTGGTAAAATGGAACAAGACAAATACTGGTTTGGATATTTTAAGAACAGCCTGGAAACACATCACATGAACTAGTGAATGGCATTCTGGCAAAACTGGATGGGTATTGTTGCCCATGCTTGAAGTACTGATATGTGTGTATGTAAGGATGGAAATATAACAAATAAGAAATTAGAAGGGTCTCATAATTTAAAGTTTATGGACTGTATAAACATGCTTGGAAGGAGCTAATAATAAGAATAAACATTACAGCTTGTAGTCTCTCAAATACCTAAGCAACAGCCAAAAAAAAAAAAAAACATGCACACAATAGTTATGTAATGTATGATTTTAGTAAATCCAGACATAAAATATATAATTGTCATATAAGATGAAGCAGTCTGTTGAATTTAGATATTAAAGACAGGATTTAATATCATGGGCTTGTGTATAATAACACTAATGTCTTAGCTTGTCATAAATGAAATACACTACATTGAGCATCAAGGGGAAGCATGATAATTTTCTCATATAAGTAAATGTTCATAACAAGTCATATAATTGCTTTAACTTGAATTGTGGTTTTGTAACCCATCTTGACCATACATAATACTTAAGCTATTACCAAGGTAACTTATGATTATACATGACATCAAACTGACAAAGTTGTTCAAGGGAAACAATAGAAGCCCGAGCTAGGAATGTCACAGAATGCAACAATCACATTCTGAACAAATATTATTAAATTGACAATAATCACTCAGTTTAACCTTTGCTGATTATACAAAATAGAATGTTGCCATTTAAATCTAAAAACGTTCAGTATATGCCATAAAATGGCAACTTATGAATATGGAAAGGGAACTTGTAATTATTATCACAATAAGTGAATCTGTTGTTTTTAATCTATAATTTCACTCATTTTATAACAAGAAATGACAGATATGAAAATCCTTATGTGTAGGAAATGGGGGGAAGAGGGATGCACTAATAATTAAAATGCACTAACTTTCATCAATGTTCACATAAAACAAACAATGCTTTAAGTAAGTTAGCAGCAAACAGTGATTACTTAAATGCTGGCAAACAATGAAATATAACTTCTGATACATCCAGTAAAATACATTGTATTATAAACATTAGGTATAAATATTATTACCATCTATTTATATTAAGTAATAAGTTTTGAAAGACTTCATCAATAAGAGTGAATATGTTAAATAACTGTGTGCTATAATCTTTTACTGAGGTTTTATATATGATACATCCTGCCTTACTATGATTGAATTGCTTGTCATCTATCTTTCATGTAAATATTAATTGCTTATGCAATAAGTAGACATTTATATTGTATTAGAATTCTGTCCAATCTACAATAGTACTATATCTGTTCAAAATAATATAAATATTGCTTATTCCTATTACAAAAATTCTCCATATGATAATTCAATTTATGGAGCTCAGATGTTCTGGATTATCAAGGCATGAATGATAATCTGATGGACTTAGGTTTATCCAACAGATTAGGAATGATTTTCATTCCATGGTTAGTGTAGATCTTAGTTTTGTTAACATTTATTAGTTTAAATTTTGTTATTTCACAAAAACATTTTTAGTATGCATGACCAAAACATTACTTTATTGGGAAACACTCAAAGTATAAAACTGATAATTTCCTTTAAAAGTTCAAACATATACTTTATAGTTATCAGAGGAAAATGTTTACTAGTCACAATAAAACAAAAAATACATAGTCTAAATAACCCAAGATGGATTTAACTTTATTATCTTTAAATACCAATGGCTTAAACGATCCTAGCAAGAGATGAAATCTACTGAAATATTTAAAATTGAACAAAGCACAGATTGTGTTCCTTCAAGAAACTCATTTCAAAACAAATGACAATTGCAAATGGAATCCTAAGGAATACATGATATTGGCGCAATCCACTGATAAGAGAAAGACAAAAGGGGTAACGATTTTATGCAAAACAAATGTGATTAACCCAGAAATCATTTATAAGTATGAAGATAAAGAAGGCCTTATGGCATTAGTAATAGTTAAATATAATAACAGAATATGGACCTTAGCCAAGCTATACTGGCTCCCAGGGATATTAATAGGAACTGTTAAAAACACTTGGCTTTAATTTCCAATAATTATAAAGGCAATTAAATATTAGGAGGAGATTTTAATTGTATATTTGATATTTCTGAAACTACAAATAAAAGACGGCTGCATACATCTGCTGTATCAAATGCTTTAAACAAGTGAGTAGAATCATTTCATCTTGTGGATACTTTCAAATTTAAAGAAGATAAATGTTTGTTGTTTTTCCATCAAGATCACAGATTTGGTACCGAAACTAGAATAGATAAAATATTTGCTGCCCATGACTTTCACTCTAAAATCATTAATTTCTCAATCACTCCCAGCCCCTTTTCAGTCCATAATTCATTGATTCTAAAACTTCAAAATGGGTACAAACAATTAATCTTCAACTCCAGAATTCCAGCATACATAACTAAAATTAAAGAGTTCAAACCTTGGTTATTATCTGAATTATAGTTCTTCTTAGATGTTAATTACACGACAGAGATAAATAAAATAATGATATGGAACTCATTAAAAGCTTTCACATATGGCAAAACCCTAACTTGGTATAAAAAATCAGAGAATGGATTCTGAATTATTAGATCTACAATCCAAACTTTTGTCAGTAAAAGCTGAAAAAAATCAAAATCATTTGGAGATGAAAAAGAAAGTAGAAGTATTAAACAATAAATACAATGAAATTCTAACACATAAAAGTAGTTACCTTTAGAAAAACTAAAAATGAATACCTTGGCCACTTGTCCCAAATATCTACATAATTTATCCACAAGAATCAAAATACAATCAAAAGCTAATAACATTAAAAGTATTTTCCATGAAATGAAATGGAGAAATGACTCAGATATAGGCAACATTCTTGATGCCTATATAAATCTCTATATGGAATATTTCCAAAAGAAAATATACATATTGATCAATTAAATCTAGATGAAAAATATTCTAATATAAAAAAAAATACCAGAAAATTTAAAACTAGATCTGCAAGCACCCATATCCTACAAAGAAATTATAGATACAATAAAATAGGGTAAAATAATAAAGCTCCAGGTATAGATGGCATAATTATGGAAATATAAAAACTTTTTCCTTCAAATATACTATCCCTCTTCCATAAAACTCTATTAGAAATTCAGTCACAAGCTTTGATACCACCCTTTTGGAGATATTCCTTAATCACACCAATCCTAAAGGAAAACAAATCCCCAAACTTCTGTACCTCTTATAGACCTATATCATTATTAAATAATGACTATAAGATATTTATGACAATATTAACTAAGAGAATGAAAATACCACAATCCAAAACAATAAATAATGATCAAACTGGATTTATACATCATATGCATTCATATGACAATATTAAAATGATAATTTATCTTATAGATTATGTTAATAAAGAAAATAAAGAAACAATCCTAATTAGCTTAAATATAGAGAAAGCCTTTGATTCCTTAAATTGGGACTATTTATTCAAAATCCTAATGCTATTTGAATTTCCTGCATCCTTTGTTCATCTCCTAAAGAATATAATATAATATATATATATATATATATATATATATATATATATATATATATATATATGTCAAGTTAGGTCCTTTTACCTCTGAATCTATACATATAACAAAAGGCACTAAACAAGGATGTCCCATGTCACTGATTCTATTTGCTCTGGCTATTGAAATATTGGCAGATTCATTTCATAACAATATAAAAGTCAAAGGAATAGATGTTTATGAACAATACAATTCTAAAGTAATGCTATTTGCTGATGACATATTACTAACTTTATCTAATACAAAAGAGACATTAGAAGAATTAGATATATTAATTGACACATTTCAGATGACTTCAGGACTCCATTTCAATAAATCAAAATCAAAAATTTTATTTCTAAATAAAAAAAGAACTGCAGACTAAGGGGGATCACATCATAGGGAAACAGGAAGCTACTTTAAAATATCTAGGAATTAAGTTATGCAAGGATAATAATGGATTAGTCTAAAAAACTACAATATTATCATCAATACAATTAAAATCTCTGTGGAAAAATGGAAAAAAATAATATCAACATTTGAAGATAGAATACAGTTAATACAAATGGTGGTTTTACTGTCCAAGATTCTATATATACAGCCTTGGCAATACAACTGTTACCAGAAAGGAATATACTTAAAGAAATAAATTCATGCCTAATAAAATTGTTATGGTTTCCCAAAAGAAACAGAATAGCTTTAATACATCATATCAGAACATGGAAGCAGGGAGGATTAAACTTTCCTGATATAGAAACATATATAAAAGCATCAATATCTAAAACAATCTCAGATTGGATATGTCCAAATTACTCTGCAAAATTGGAAAGAATTACTAATTGTAATATCAATAAATGAATTTGATTTACAAAAAAAAATTCAAATAACAGATAAAAACAATTTGCCATGACACATATTATGTATTAGTATGCAATATAACATAACTAAACCCACTAAAACTTGTATGATTAATTATTACATTGACTCATTAAGGAAAATAATTTATGCAGATATAGATTTAAAAATCTGGTTTGATCTTTTAACACCATTTATAGTCATAAAAAACTTTTCATATAACATATATAAAGAAATTATTAATTTCTGGGAACAGAAAGGATTTGTTTGTTGGCTCGGATGTATTAAAGAGCTAAAAGTTTTAGATATGCAAGTAATAAAAACAACATACAAATTACACAACAAGACTGGCTGATTTTAGTGTGTATTCTATTATATTTGCAAGATTTAAGTAGAATAATTAACAATTTGTCATTTAAAGAATACCTAAATTTACGAAATACATATATGAAATCATATATAATGACTTTGACATGGGAAACAGTATTTCAAAATTTTACCAAATATTAATAAACTATAAAACAACACCCAAAACCTCATATTGGAAATATATAACAAAAGGACACTCAATACAGTTAACTGAAGATATTAAAGCAAATATCTTATTAGCAATAAAATATACATCCTTTACACAATACCAGAAAGTTTTAATTGGAAATGCTTGCACAGAGCATTCTTAACTCTGATAGAATCAGCAAAAGTAAAAATAAAAGGAATATGTTGGAGATGTGAGAAAATACAGAATGCAGATTGAAACCACATTTTCTTTGTGTTAAAATTAAACCATTTTAAAATGGTATTAATAACTTTCTATAAGCTTTATTTAATGAATCATTTTATTTAACTAAAGCTCTTGTATTATTAAATGTGAATGAAGGTCCTCATTTGAATAGGTTAAACATGTATTTAGTATGGACTATACTTGCAATTTCAAGGAAGTGTATAACAAGAAGATGGAATACAAACACAATACCAACTTTGGAAGACTTCTACAGCATACAGAAAACCACAACATAATTGAAAATTAAAATTAAAGAACTAAGAATTTATCCAAAGACATTTATCAACAACCCTTGGGGAAAAGTCTTATCATTAATTGACACTATACAATAATTGAACAGACACTCTGATAATGGATTGGACATACTTATAAAGTAACTGTATACATTAAGATGCGTTATAGTGTCAGGCTAATGTAAATAGTGTACATAGTTATTTAAGATGTTATGTATAAATACTATGGAATTCATTCAAATGTTTTTGAAAAATAAAAAAAAAATTGAGAAAAAAAAGAAAGCCTCAGGATACAAAAACAAAATGGAAAAACACCATGGTGCCATTATACAAGGATGTTATTTAAGAAAAGTACGTCTTTTTTTTCATAAATAATGTTATTGTACAATAGCAATAACCCACGGCTGGGTCTGGGTAATGCTAATTTACCCATGGTTGTCTTTGTTTGGTCACTTGGGCTTCGCCCTCCTGATCATACCATACCAGCCATGGGTAAATCCAAGATTACCCATACCCAGCCATGAATTATTCCTATATAGTATCATGTAGTTTTAATATGCTTTTCTCATGGGCTCTGCTAAAAACAGGCACCTACCTAATTGGACTTTCCTAGTAATCAAATGTCAATAAATAAATAAATAAACATATATAGAACACAGATTTTGAAAAGGTGATATTAAGAAAGGGACAGGCCATCCACAGTGATAAGATAGACTGACAGAGGGTGGATAATTGATAATGAACACAAATGGATAAGAAACATAGCAAGATGAGTGACACACAAGAAAGAGAAAAACTTTTATGGGGCTAAAGATGTGATGAGGGCTACCTGCCAAGTCATTACTGCAGGGAATATCCCTAGAGATGTCACCTCTATGGCTGCCATTATGGGTAGGCTGTACCACTTTATGGTCCAATGATCAGGGCCTGGCAGAAAGTGAATTTACCATTCACATGAAGATGTGCTCCAGGGTGCCAATCCATATATTGTTCTGCTAGTCCACCACAGTCTTGTTTGCTACATCATGATAAGGATCCTATGCCACTCACCAGAGAAGCAGCACTAGAAGCCACCAGCAAACTTTCCAGGTCACCTCTCATAGGCTGATCCTTTTCACCCTGCATAGAAGTTGACTTGAAGACTGCAGGGGACCCATCAGTCAGTGTTGTGGCCAGTGTGCAGGGCATGACAACAACTGCTGCTTCATTTCCTGTTTTGTAGTTCATGATGGACAAAAAAATGGACATAAATGGATAGAAACAAAACAAGAAAGAAACCTAATAAAAAGAAGAATGATTACAAAGAGATAGAGAAAGAGAGCAGGATGCAAACATCGATGGTAAGTATGACGTGGTGCATTTTCTTACAACAGGCCTTAGAAAGAGAAAATGTCAGCAGAACAATATTTCTATAAATACCTAGAGAATACATATGTTAAAATAAGTGATAAGATTAGGGAATAGGTCTGCCTGTGCCTCTGTTATCCCTGTGTAGTACAGTGGTATAACTTATGAATGGTAAACAGTTGGTGTACAATGGGTAACAGAGTGAGGAAGAAAAATTACAAACTGATGAAATAAAGTGCGCAGCCATGCGGAAAACAGGTATTTGCAGAATTGTCCTATACAATGTGGCAAATGCAGGCATGTCTGGCACAATCTGACACAGTACCACAAATACTGTGTAAAATTAAAAATAAAGCAGGGAATAGACAACTCATTTCTGCTGTAAGACCCCATGTTGAAAACAAGCCTCACTGCAGTGGTACACAGCTTAATTACAGATGTCATATGCATGATATTCAGTAATAAGTGGTATGGTGGCATGGTTACAAATGCATAACAACATGGCAGTCTCACAAGGGCATTGATCACCCATGCAGTTTTTATCACACATCTATGATGTAATGAGCAATAAAACTACTACAAGGAGGAAAGGACCCTAACAACAGTGGTATGCCCAGGGTCAGTACTGTTGGCATGCAGATGGCAATGCCAGGAATAAGTACTGTGGTAATCAGGTAAGGCAGAGGGGCAGCAATGTAGTACATATACCCCTAAACCTGGAGAGCCTGACCTACTTCCTCTGGAAGGCAAGTCGATTTTGTGTAGCCTCCTTCTCTATTACAATACACAAAACATGTATTAATGAGCACAGCACAACCCTGAACATCAAAAACAGTCTATATCTGTATATTAAGGGCTACAGTAACATGTGTTGGCAGCAATTACATTTTTTTCCCTTCAGTCTGGTTTCTTCTCTTTAACCACTTTTTTCTACTTGCAGTGATCCTTCAGATCACCAAATTTCTGTCAGTACTGATCACCAGAGTGGCTGATGTCCATAGCATCTTTCACTGGCCTGTCAAGCATCCACTTTAAATAGGGGACCCACACAATTGTCCCCTATTGGGTGGTCCCTGTGCTGTGGGTGTACAGGTGAAGAAAGATTTTAGTATCTCTTTTGCATTGTGAAAAAACCCTGCCACTCTCAGATCCAGCAGAAGCTATCTTCATTTGCCAAATCAAGACCAGGAGTGAAAATGATAGGTTGGGCATAATGTTGCATGTTGCACACACCACATAATATTCCTCAGTGGTAGCACAGTAGTGAAATGCCCATGTATGACAGCCAGATGCACATGATCAGTAGAATGGACCAAGGTGACAGTTGCTCAGTCATGCAATACAAGCATGCACACACCCTATGTGGCATATGTGCCCGGACATGGACATGATGGGCATCTGGATATTCCAATCGCCATGAGCATTACTGCACTGGAAATGTGTGGTAGTGTAACCATATATATATAATGTTATGCACAACATAACTAGCCATGGTGCATGTGCATCAAGGAGGCCAGAACTCATAGCACAGAAATAGGTACAATAATGCATTGAGTTACTGGCATGAGTCAGAAAACATCAAACTATATTACCTCATTAACACAATTACCATTTAGGAGGCCTGTAATAGTAAGATAAACAGTGGGGTCACCATATCATGAGAGATCATGGTAGAAAAATGGATAAAAGTGGGAACTATCATCTCCAACCTGGAAGAATGGGAGTTCTACATTAAGCGATATACTCTGCTACACATGCTTATTCATGGTTAAAGGGATGGCAGGCACTGGTCCTTTGTGATGAACGTTCATGTGATATAATCAACTAGTCCTGTCCATCTTGTAGAATGCACCCCTTCCTCATACATGTTATCTCTACTTCCCACCAGGAATCAACCACAAAGAGCTTACCTCTTTATTTCTATCATTCCCCATGCCAGCTCCAACAGGTGCCCAAATTGCTAATCAGACTCGAGTTCCTTAGAGTGTATTTAAGATTTTATCCCTCACTGTCAACATAACTGGTTTATTTCTTCACTTCTGAAATCACATGCTGTCTGGATGGTAAGTAAAGAAAAAGGACACTAGGAATGTTGTCTAACCTTCACAAAGTCTATATTCACAGTGAACTCAAACAAGCTAGTGCAGCATATAGCATGCAGCCACTGATATGCAGCCGATTACTATTTAAAGATATAAGCATCCCATGTCTTATATATAGCTTACCTTGACCTAACTTAAACTAATTTTGCTTATTCTCAGTTGCCTGAGAGGTATTTATCTGAAGTGATGTTGGACATTCCTTTTTGGTTCACTAGTTATTTGATGACATATAAAGCCTTGTAGAATGATATACATTGTGTCTCAAGGTCAATGTTTAGCAAAGAGTGTGTAGTCATTATTTCAATAGTTTCTTTCAATGAGTTGGGAAAACTTCAAAATAAGAACATATAAATAAGAATATGTGCAAATTTTCCCTTTAAATGTGGGCTACAGAAACTTGCTTTCTATAAAAATGGTCATTTTTAACTTCTGCGCGTACGTTCATATGTGTACTAGGCTAATGGCCCTGGAATCTTTACAAGCCTAGCCCATAGAAGTGCCCTGGCATCATGCTGCCCGAAATTAGTTCCCAGTGCCTCTATCAAGTAGAGCCCCTGGAGTGATCCCCGGGGTAAACTTTCTATTACCCATCTACTCATTAAGAATTCTCTTGAAGAGGGACAGCAAGGTGCTCTGCTTGACATGTATGGGAAGTATATTCCAGAGCATGGGCAGTCTCTGGGTGAGGAACCAGTCCCTCCACCATATTCTGTTAATTGTGGTAATGAGCTTGAGGACTTTGGAGTGTGTGGTGCTGAGGGATTGTGATTTCTTTAAATGTAGCATTTCTAACAGAGCTGGACAGGCATGGCTTTGTAAGTCAAGCAGAGATTGCCTCTAAGTAGGCGATATGAGACAGAGAATAGCTGGAGTCTTTTCAATCTGTCTGTGTGGGGCATGTGTTTAATGCCTAGGATACTCGTCATGAGGTACTTTTGTGGTCTCTCCAGCTGTTGCAGTGAGATACATGCCAAATGGGGCATTATACTCGATGATTGTTCTAATGAGGGAAGAGTAGAGAGAGACGATAACCTCTTTTTTCCTGGATGCAAAACCCATTGTAATGAGATGTGCCACATAGAAGGACTTTCTGACCTCGGTGGCAATGCGGTGGTCGAAGGAGAGGTTGCTGTCAACCTGCATCTCCAAATCTCTTATAATGCTGTGAGTGTTCAGTGGGCTCCCATTGATGTGGTAATTGAGTTTTTACCAAAGGGGATGATGACGCATTTTTTGGCATTAAGCTTTAGACCATGGTTTCGATACCAGTCATTGGACTCACTGAGGTTTCTGTAGGATGTCTGCATCACTTGGGGAGTTAATAATGACTCCCAGCTTGCAATCATCTGTGAACTTGGTCAGCCAGAGTCCCTTTGTGTTGGCCTGGACTTCTGAGAAGTAGATGCTGAACAGGAGAGGATCCAGGACCAATCCCTGTGGGACTCTACTCATGACTGGTCGGCAGTCTGACTTGGAGTTCGCTGCTTTCATACTTTGTGTTCTATCTGTGAGCCAATTTGCAACCAACCTAGTGATATAGGGGTTGATGTCTAGTTTGGTGAGTTTATCAATAATTCCTGAGTGAGGAATGGTATCAAAGGCCTTGGCCAGATCGAGGTAGGCTGTATGCTGTACCTTACCTTCATCCACAGACCTGGTGACTGACTCAAAGAAGTCAACCAGGTTGAGCAGGCATGATCTCCCTTTCACAAAGCCAAACTGCGTGGGTTTCAGAGTTTGGAGATTTCCTATATCTTTGTTAAGCAGGTCCACGATGATGCACTCCTTAGCTTTACATATCAGACTCATCAGGCTAATGGGGTGATAATACCCAGGGTCTGTAGTCGCTCCTCATTTATGAAGAGCGATGACTGCAGCAGTGTGCCATTCAGTAGGGACAAAGCCTAAGGTGAGGCTGTGACTGAACAGGGCACACAGATGTGGTGCAAGTTTGCTTTGTTGCTCATGTAGAACACAGCCAAGGATATTATCGGGTCCCATGGAAGCTGTATTCTTGGCCTTGGACAATGCAGCTTTAACCTGTGCTGCAATAATGCTGGGTGTCTGCCATTCTTCCAGTATTGTGATTGGTCCTTTACGGGGGGAAAGAGGGGGAAAGTTGGCACTGAATCTGTCAGCCAGTATGTTGGCAATATCTGTTGGCTCAGTATAGGAGGTACCATTGTGCAGTAACTCAGAGCAAATCTGGGTATTGCTGTGGAGGTTCTTGATATAACTATAGAAGGCTTTGTGATTGTTTTTAGTGTCTGCCGTGAATCTGCCTTCATAGCTAGCATTAGAGGATTTGATGAGAGATCTCAGCTTTTTTGTTGAGGCTAATAAGGGAGTTTTTCCAGTCCTGGGACTTCACCATTTTTTGCAATAGTTTCTTTCTTCTGTTGTAGAGTTAATTAATGGCTGGGGCCACCAAATTGGCTTTCTTTCTTTGGAGGAGAGCATCTTGGTTCTGTTGGGTATGGCTAGTTCCATGCATTTATGTACATGTTCTGCAGTGCACTGGTGCATGATTCAGCAGTCATGCAGCTATTTTCCACTGGCATTGGTGCTGTGAAGTTAGCCAACTGTGTTTTTAGGAGTCCAAAGTCAGCTTTGGAAAAGTTTTTCAAGGTGGTTACCTTTACGGGGGGTGTGGGTGAGATGTGGATTTCCATGGCGATTAGTTTATGGTCGGATCTAACCAGTGAGGGACTGACTATTGGTGTAGAGCAACAGTCTCCCATGTTAGTAATAACCAGGTCAAATATGTTACTTCCTCTAGTGGGGGTCAGAATGAGCTGGTCCAGGGCACTGGAGTTGATGAATTCCAAGAAGCGTTGGGCCAGTGTATTGGTGCTTGAGTAGTTTTCCCAGTTGATGGAGTGGTAGTTGAAGTCTAGTATGAGAGTGTTGGGTTGGACCTTGATAGATTCCAGGGTGCTTAGGAACGTGAAGTGAGAGTCAAGGGACATGGTTGGGAACCTATAGCAGGCTATGACCTGGATCACCATCTTACCCAGTTAGTTGTACCTGAAGTATCTCGGATGCATTATGCTGGGCTACTAGTCTGGATGTGTGCATATCCTTTATGATTATGGAGACACCACCATCTTTGGAGCTTTGGTCCATGTTTTGGGTCCAAAAGGTGTGGAATGAGTTATAGCTTGGTAGCGCAGGGGTGCTTTCTGCCACTTTAAACCACGTCTCCATTACAGCACAAATGTCGATGTTCTCAATTTTGAAGAGTGCTTTGAGTGAGTGCATCTTGAGATTTAGACTTCTAGCATTGAGCAGCATGCCCCTCAGATTGCATTTATTTATAGCTGTTACAGTGGTAATTTGGTCTTTGGAACACCACCTACAAAGACACTATAGGGGTGGCAGACAGATACTGGATCCCCTTTGAATGACACCAGAAACGTAGCCAATTGCTGAAGTCAATCGTTTTTTGTTTGTACTGGGGTATCATTCTGAGTGATGGTAGGATACTGCTCAGGGGTAGTGTCATACCTGCCTGAGCCACATAATCCGAGAGCTCCACCATGTCTCTTTTCATGTAGTCCAAAGAGGTGCATCTCAGGTCATTCACACCCACATGGACAAAGACAGACTCAAACTTGTACTTGTGGCGTGACCTGAGTGCATGTGTTATGTGTTGGATTCTGGCACCTGATAGACATCTGATTGTTACCTTCTCCTTATTCAACCTAGTGAGTGGGACATCTGTGTGCCTCACTATTGAGTCAACTATGATTAGTGTATTGGGCAAGGTGTTTTGCCTTAGGGGCTTAGGTTGAGGGGCACACTGTGGAGGTGAGCTATGTGTCCTGTGGTTTGTGCTGTGTTTTGGTGGTCAAGTGCGTTTCTGTCTTGGAGGTCTCTGCTGTTTGGATAAGTTTCTATTGAAAGCCTCCGCGAACGTGGATGCAGGTTTGTGTTTTTATGTGAGAGCTTTGATAGTGTATCTTCTGGAGGGCTATGTGTTCCATGTAGTGTGGTGCAGGTGTTGACCTTCTCCTCTTGACCAGCTAGTCTGGTTTTGCCTGGAGAGTGCATAGCTTCCAGTTTGGTGATATAAGTGCATCTCTCACAAGTCTGAGTGTTGGGAGGTAAGAGGACAGGGTTGTCTGTGTACATGAGGCAGTTGCTTCACTGCCTTAGAATGTCCAACTGCACCAGGTTAATAGGAGAAATCACAGGGATCTGCCCTTTAATCATGCCAGAAGGGGTGGTCATACCTCCTACGTAATGGAGCTATTTCAGTGAAGAACGACTAGTGCTGATGGCACTTAGGTGTGCTATAATAATTGCTACAAAAACCTGTTGGAGTGAAAAGCAGTTAGGCTGTTTGAAGTGCAAGAGAGAAAGAACTAGCAAGATCTAAGGGAAAACTGAAGAGCAGATCTGTGATATATAACAATAAGTTAGGATTAGTTACAGATTTTCTTTTGTATGTGCAGGGATTTTATATATTTACATTAATAGGTTCCATGCTAAATGTTTAGAGTTTGTGCATTTGATGTAACATATCAGATCCTTGCACATTCCTCTCAGGGTACCCTTTGATCTGTAGCCACTCTAATTGCTATGAAATATCATGTCACCTGTTTTCCTAGCCTGTTACTGAAGAGTAATATGAAATATAATTGTGAGACGTAGGGCATTTTTATATGTCTGCCTTTGTGAAACTGCAGTTTTGCACAAGTAGCTAAGAGATGGATCCATCTGTACCACAAATTAGAAAATCCTCTCTCCAACTCTGGTGTAGCAGCCTTGGAACTGATTATATAAAGTCCGGGGATCTGCACAGGGCTATCTGCAAGGCTGGTGTGGACATAGTTTTGCATCACATAAAAAGTCTGGTGCTCTTTACAGTGCAAATCCCATCCATTCATCCATATATCTATCCATCTATGCATATTTTTTCCTGGTGAAGGTTTTAAGTAACAAGCATAGAAGGTTAAATCAGACTTTCTGATCTTCAGCAGCAATGCTCATCTCAATTTACAGGATACCAAAGCATTCCTAGATATGCTGAGAGATATAATCCCTCCACTTTGTCCTGCATCTGCTTTTGGATTTCCTCTCAGTTAGCTATGCCTGGCATCATTCTCATGAGAGACACATATAAAGCATCCTCTGAAGGTGCCCACACCATGGCATCTATGTCCTGTTAGCCCTAAATGCAGTGGCTATGTTTTAATATCTTTCCAGATTACATTCTCACTCCATGGCATGGGATGAGCCCATGAACTCTGTAAATGAACCTCATTTCTGCTGCTTTCATCCATGATGTCATCCCTTTGGTCACTATCCAAAACTTACAACTACAGGAGAGGATGGGACAGGGCCAGACAAATTTACAGCTTTGTCCAGTTTTCAGTTAACATCACGCACTGGTAAAATGCCTAAAGTACTGTTGCCATTGTGCCTTTCTAGTGGTCAATATTCTGATCTCCTCTACCTCACTACTCCACACAAGTTATATAATCACTCTCCTAACAATGGCAATGAGTGGCTCTCAGACTGCAAAGCATGCTGCACTTGTTTGGCTTGATAATGTAATGCATGGTCATTAATATTTCTAGCCTCTTCTTATTGTGTTTCTTGGTGTAGTATTTTGGCAGGAAAGAAAGGAGTGAGGAGAAAAGCAGAGAAGACTGAAGAATGTTTTTGTGTCGTGGTCAGTGTTTTGGCTTCAGGTTTGTGGTGGATTGTACTGGCCCAACAAAGCAAGTCATTACATTGCTTTGGCCATTATTTTGACTTCTGTTTTGTGGTGGATTGAACTGGTACCCTGAAGAAAGTTGTCGCACTGCTGTATCAGAAGTGTTATTTGCTAAAGGAGAAATAGAGTCGGGAGCAACTTGTTTGTGGATCTATATGAAGATTTTGTTTTTGGACTGTAGGAGCATAAGACTGTAGTCGTTGATCTTGAATTTAAATTGTAATTGTAACCATTGTTACTGGCAGCTAATGAAGTTCAAGATTCCAGGTTTGCTTGTTTGTTTGCCTGCCAACATTTATTTGTGTTACTGAGGTAGGTGTAGATCAGTGTGTGTGATACACCTTTAAGAAGCATTTCAGTCAGTGGGCACATGCATATAAGTACTGAGCACGTGCAAGCAAGAGTGCCATTTTGAGTGAGCAGACAGAGTGGGAGCATGCAAGTATGTAGTCAGTCATTTAATTAGCAAATTAATTGTTTAATGTTCCTTCCCTCCATCCTGATGTGGTTGTATACAATAAACTACTTAAACGAACACCCAAGCCTCATTGTCTTCTTAACGCACCTAAGACGAGTGACAGTAGGGCCACTTCACTGCTGCTGCTTTGTTCTTAGGGCAAAACCCCTCACATAATGTTTATGAAGCAATGGAAACTGGAGAAATTATACAGGCAATTTTCCTCTCTCTCAAAAGGGCATTTGAAACAGTAAGTTATTCAGTCTTACCAGACACATTAGGAAAAGTGGGACCTTGATAAATGAGCACTTATGTAGTTCCCTTCATGCAACTCTCATAGAATATTCAGAAAGTAATACAAACAAACCATAAGACAGCTGATCATTCCAAGCAGCGGTAGTGCAGGGATCAGTTCTAGGATCACCATAATTCTCCTTGTTCTTAAACAGACTTGAACATTTCCCACCTTCATTCAACTGCAATGTACTTGGAGATGATGTCATACCCTTTCGATCAGATGCCTCCCCAAAAGGTAACAGGACAACTGAAAGAGAGACTTTGGTTTCCTTTTGGAACAGGCTGAAAGAAAAAAGTTTATTCCTTAAAGTCAATTAGGCAATAGTAATGTTATTAGGTACAGCTCAAAAACTATCCTTCTGCCATTCGTTACTATCAGGAGTTCCTAAGGCACATGTTTATCTAACAAAAAAAATTAACTTAAGTTGACTGCTTTATTCTGTACTCCAGCAACCACTCTGTTTTACCCTGTTCCACATCTTTTTTGTGTTTTATGTGCAAAACAAATGAGCCTAAACATGTACTTACTTTAATTGCAAATATTTAAACGCTATCAGTATGTGTGTATATACATCTAATTCTAATATTTTTCAATTATGTTTTTTGTTATCTTAAATTTACCTCTGCTTGTATTTACCATGGCAACATGAATATCTCTTCTCTGTAATTAATTAATTAATGTTATCTCTGTCTCCGGTTACAGCTGAACAGGATCCTTGGACCAGTGCACTTATTTAGTTAACAAAGAAGATGAATAAATCTGCAGTCTCACCAACAGCTGCCTGTGCTTACCTATGTACAAAATTATAAACATGTGCTCTCTGTAATTTAAAATTTCTGCATTTCCAAATTCACAGCTAGGCAAACAAGGTAAGCATACTGTTATGAAACACAGATATTAAAGAGATGTGAGAAGCTTATTTTAAATAATGCCAGTCAAAACTACAAATAATCACCGGCTGACTATTGGTGATGGATCTACACCCTCCCAGCAAATTGTACCCATGCAGCTTTACCCTAGTGGGTAAATTGTGCCATTGATGGGTAAATGAAGCATCCATGCTGGTAGGCCAGCACGTATTAAGATACTATGTATATAATGACAATGACAAAAGTAAACAAGCATTTACAAGAATGAAATAATATAATTTTTCATAGTAGAAAATCACTTTATAAATTTTCCCTGTTATGAATAAATGTGCTCATAAACCATCACTCATTGTCTGCAGGATATAAATCAAGGTAATGATGGTGTCACACAGCAAAACATTAATTTATGTTAACAACTTAAAAAAGGAATTCATAAACATTATGACAAAGTGTGCACAATCATACGGCTGTTCATGAATTCAGACAATTTGCACAAAGTGTACACATAGTGTACAGTTTGTGGTAACCTTTAAGCATGCATGTGTTTTTACACAGACCCATTATAAATCATAGCTTTCCATGCTGTTTTTTTCATGTTTGTTTTAAAGACTACAATTCATTAAGACTTCATTAAGAATCTTTATGTTACAGAGGGCTACATACTGTTTGGCAAACATAATGCATAATTGTTATTCTAAAAACAATTTGAAATTGAAAAACAACAAAACAAAAACTCTGCCAGGAAGTCTGTAACATGAGTTGCAGAGCTGTGTTACTGTACCATGGCACTTCAGCTGCATTTCCCAAATGCTTTGCTAGGCATGTTACTTGCATTTTAACTGGGTTGTAAAACAGGGTAAATGCCTCACTAGTGCAAGCAAAGGCAGTGACTCAGTTAGTTGACTTTGCCTCCATTCCTCAGAAATGATGTAATCATGGAGGAGGTGTATAATACTTGAAGGGTTGATGGAATGCCTCCCATAGTGTTGAGTCAGTTCTATGCAAAATCTCCTGGGTAGCACCATTTCTCATGTGAGTTTGTCCTCAATATTTAGAAACATATTGCAAATAATGTTGGCTGATATAACTCAGTTGTATACATGCACTGTAAAACAATGTATGCCTGGTATAACGTAGAGGTATGTCGAATATGTGTTGTAAAGCAATGTATGTCTGGTATAACCTAGCTATTTACAATGTCTTGCAAAGTAATGCATGCCTGAAATAACCTAGTGGTGTACAGTGTTGGAAAAACAATGTGTCTCTGGTCTGGTTTACAATGTGTGGTGAAAGGACATATCTCTAGTATAATCTAGTGGCATATAATACACTGTAGACTAATGTATATGCGGTATAATCTAATGTAGTATATAATGTGTTGTAAAACAATATATGTCTAATATAACTTAGTGATACACAAGGTGTTATAAAATACCATATGCCTGGTGCGTCCTAGTGTTATACAATATTTTATAAAACAATGTATGTGTGGTATAACCTAATGGTATACAATATGTTGTAAAACAAGGTGTGACTGGTCTAGTATACAATGTGTTGTAAAACAGCATATGTCTATTATAACGTAGTTTATACAATCTGTTATAAAACAATGTATATGTAGTATAACTTTGTGGTATACAGTATGCTGAAAAACAATTTGTGTCTGGTTTGGTGTGCAGTGTGTTGTAAAACAACATACATTTGTTTTAACCTAGTAATGTACAGTGTGTTGTAAGTAATGTATGCCTGGTAGAATTTAGTTGTATACAAAGTACTGTAAAACTATGTACACCTGGTATGGCATAGTGGTAAACAATAATATATAAATACTAATTGGATAGACTTCAACCAAATGAAATAGAAGTCCAACACCCAAAGTGGTAGCCGAAAGTTTTATTTGTTATAACATAAAATGAGCGCTTTCATCTTGATAAACAAGACTTCATCAGATAAACACAATCCACATTACTTGGTCCTTATATATCTTGTGCAGTTAAAGACAATCAAAGTTTTAAAGACATACTGTCACTAAAAATTCTTCCATAAAAAACTACCGTTTTTATATTTTGTATTTTTTATCACAATCACATAAAATATATTACTGAAATCTTATTTACCATTGATTTAGTTAAAAACCATGCTAAACAATTTTCATAATAAGCTCAAAATGAAAATAAAAAGAAAACAAAAATGAAAACAAAACCATCAGTGACACTTGGCAAGAAACCATAAACATTTGACAAAATGCCTTACTAGATGCCTATACATCCCCTGCTCTTGCTATTAACACAGGTTTGATGGTAATGTATTTGTTTAAACCTGGGGGAAAATTGGATCTCAGTCTTAACTGCCATTTAAGTTCTTTATTTAATAATACATTTTTAACATCTCCTCCACAGTGTTCATTCTAACCGTGTCAATGATGCCAAATTTAAAACCTTTAAAATCAATACATATCACAGAATGCTTGTAGAGTGCACTAGTTTCTTTTTTAGTTTTAATGTCATATGAATGTTCTTACATTCTGTCCTTCAAAGCCCTCTCGGTTTTCCCAACATAGAAAGCTGGGCAGTTTGTACATGTAGCTAAATATACAATCATCTTTGTGTTACAATTGCCCTTGCAATATTTCACTTTACTGTCCAACCCATTTTGTAAAATAATGCTATCTTCTTTGTAAATGTTTGAACATTGCCTGCAATTGCCACAATTGGTTATAGCCTTCCTTACACTACAATGAGATTTGGGCATCTGTTCAAACACTCTCTTAAAATTCATTCCAGTTTTGTAGGTAGAAATAGGTTCTGTACCCACTACTTCGAATAGTTCCTTATTGGTTTTGAGTAGACTCCAGTTTCTTTTAATAATGTCCGTGAACATGCCTGAAAATCCATTAAACTCAGTTATGCATGCTTTTTGAAATGTTTTACTGTTTTCCCTTTTCTTATCCACAAAATCACTAGGTAGGCCTATCAAGGGTTTATATCTACCACCCCAGCCTCCTTTGACTTCGTCAATAACCCTATGTACCTCCTCTTCAGGGTAACCCCTTTCTATAAACATAATACTTAAATTATGGATTTCTTTATAAAATTCCTCCTTCTCTGAGGTCATCCTGGCTACACGAACAGCCTGACCTTTAACGAGGCTAAGCTTTTGAGCCATAGGGTGATTGCTATTAAAATGTAGATAACTATTGCACCAGGAATTTTTCCTATAAATTTTTGACTGAAAACCATCCGAAGTTAACAAAATGGTAGTATCTAAATAGTTGATGTTGGAATTATTCCATTCATATGTGAATTTAAAGTATGCAGAACTATTGTTCAGAAACTCAATGAAAGAAACCATTAGTTCTTTACTTTCATCCCAAAGGATAAAAATATCGTCCAGAAATCTTACGTACAGTCTTATAAATTTATAAGAGGGACCATTGAATACGTAGCACTGCTCCCACTGCAGCATAACCAAATTGGCATAAATGGGAGCACATGCTGCCCCCATAGCAACACCATTGGTTTGCCGATAATATTCACCCTGAAATCCGATAAAATTATAATCTAAGACTAACTCCTTTAACTCAAGGATTAACTGAATCTGGTCATTGGGTAATGTGGAATGTTTGTACATGCTATCGCTAAACATTTGATGCCCCTCCAATCTAGGTATACTGGTAAATAAATCTTTAACGTCAATGGTAAGGAAGCTCAAATTTTCTTTCCATTTGTCCCTTGTTAATTTACATAAAAAATCCCATGAATCCTTAATAAGGTGGTCCATCTTTAAAGGGATTTCCTTAGTCCAATAGTCCACATATACTGCTAAAGGGTGTGTTTTTGAATTTTTAGCCAAAACTATGGGTCTGAAAGGAGGGTTTTTCACACATTTGTGAACCTTAGGTATCCCGAAAATGTTCGGGATAATAGGATGGATTTGCTTCAAAAAGTTGTAAGTTTTTCCATCTATCCTGTTTTCAATCAAATACTCCTCCAGTAAGGAATCTATCCTGCTATAAGCTATCATTATTTCATTTCTAGAGACTGATGTGTACGTGTTAGTATCCAATAAAATATTGGTGATAGCGTTATTGTATTCCTCTGACCCGTAGAGAACAATCCCACCTCCCTTATCAGGCTTCATAATCCGCATGTCTGGATTACTTCTCAGTTTTTCCAACAACATTCTTTCCCCATTGTTTAAGTTGTGCCCCTCACCTTTCTTTTTACTTTTATTATAAACCCTATAAACCTCTTCAGTTACATAGTTCTCAAATAACAACAAAACTGGATGTAAAGGGAGATTAAATATGCTCTTTCTACATGGCCCCTCAATAATACTGTTTTCATCCAAACTTCCATCTTTATGTATCATTTCTAAGTTCAATTTCCTAAGATACAGTTTCAAATTAATAAGTGTATTTGCTACATCACCATAATAAGTTGTTACAAATTTAAAACCTTTTGAAAAAAAGGTTGAAATGTTCTTTTTCCAAATGTAGATTGGTATAATTAAAGATTTTGAAGCCTTTGTACACGAATACCTTATTCTCTGTGTTAGGAACGATAATTATTTCCCTCTCCTCCCTACCTTTTTCCATCCCTGCTGGTGTGCAGGATGTATGGGGAAATGACCTGAATCTGAGTTGCTTCTGGACTTGCTTGCTAACCTCTCCGATCTTCTCACCCCTAAAAAATGAGAATCATGTTCCGGAAATGAGTCCAGTTCGTCCAACCCCTTAGATAAAGTATAGGTTCATAGGTTCATAGGTAGGTACTAGGCTATTGGCCCTAGGGCCTATATAAGCCTAGTCAAAGGTACCCTGGCTTTCGCCACCCAAGAAAATTATTTTCCTGTGCCACTGTCGAGCAGAGCCACAGAAGTGATCCCCGGGGTGAATTTCCTATCTCCCATCCAATCATCAAGATTTTTCTTGAACAGTGCTAATGAGGAGCTTTGTTTGATATAGATAGGTAGTTTGTTCCAGAGTATGGGAAGTCTCTGGGGCAGGAATCTATCCCTCCAGCATGTTCTGTTTATTGTGGTGATGAGGTTTAGGTCCCTAGAGCATGTAGCTCATAGGGATTGGGATTTCTTTAAGTGGAGCATGTCTAAAAGCTCTGGGTTTGACATAGTTTTGTGTGTTAGGCAGAGATCGCCTCTGAGTAGGCGATATGCAATGGAGTAAAGCTGCAGTTTTTTGAGACGGTCTGCATAGGGCATCTCTTTGAGGCTGGTAATCCTCTTTGAGAGGTATTTCTGTGTCCTTTCCAGTTGTTGTAGATGTCTTGTGAGGTACATACCAAAAGGGGCATTGTACTCTGTAATGGGTCTAATAAGTGATGAGTAGAGTGGAACAATGACCTCTTTTTTCCTGGATGAGAAACCTTTTGTGATGAGGTGTGCCACATTGAAGGATTTCCTGACTACTGCGGCAATGTGATTATCAAAGGAGAGACTACTGTCCACCTGTGCCCCAAGGTCTCTTATCACACTTTCAGTGTTAAGTAGACTACCACCTATGTGGTAGTTCATGGGTACTGAGTTTTTACCAAAAGGAATGACAATGCACTTTTTGGCATTGAGCTTGAGGCCATGACTTTGACACCAGGCATCTGTCTCAGCAAGGCCCTTTTGTAGGATGTCCACATCTTTTGGAGTTTTGATTATGGCTCCTAGTTTGCAGTCATCTGTGAACTTCATTAGCCAAAGAGCTTCTGTGTTGGCCTGTACTTCAGAGAAGTAGATACCAAACAGGAGAGGACCCAGGACTGAACCCTGTGGTACTCCACTTGTCACTGGTCTGAAGCTGGATCTGGAGTCTGCTACTTTCACAGTGTGGGTTCTGTCAGTGAGCCAGTTGGCAACCCATCTTGTGACATAGGGATTTATACCTAGTTTAGTGAGTTTATCTATAATTCCAGAGTGGGGGATGGTGTCAAAAGCCTTGGCGAGATCTAGATAGGCTGTGTGAACCACCTTACCCTCATCTACGGCTTTGGTGGCTGCTTCAAAGAAGTCTATCAGGTTTAGGAGACATGATCTGCCTTTTTACAAACCCAAACTGGGTGGGGTCCTGAGTTTGGAGATTACCAATGTCATTGTTTATAAGTTCCATGATGATACGCTCCATAGCCTTGCAGACCAGGCTCATTAGGCTAATGGGGCGGTAGTTTCCGTGGTCTGTGGTGGCTCCCCCTTTGTGGAGTGGGATAACTGTCACTGTGTGCCATTCAGTGGGCACATAGCCTGAGGTGAGGCTATGATTGAACATGGTACTTAGGTGGGGTGCCAGTTCATTCTGTAGTTCATGTAGAACACAGCCTGGGATGTCGTCAGGTCCCATGGATGCTGTGTTCTTGGCTTTGGATAGTGTGCTTTTTACCTGTGCAGCCGTGATTACAGGAACTTTGCATTCTTCTGGTATAGAGATGGGCCCTTTAGGGGATGACAGAGGGGTAAAGTTAGCACTGAACCTATCTGCCAGGATGTTGGCAATATCCGTTGGTTCTGTATATTTAGTGCCATTGTGCTGTAACTCAGAGCAGGTCTGAGTGTTGCCATTGAGATTCTTGACATAGCTATAGAATGCATTGTGGTTGTCTTTAGAGTCAGTGGTGATTTTGTTTTCAGAACTAGCTTTGGAGGATTTTATGAGGGATCTCAGCTTCTTACTGAAGCTGACCAGGGAGTTTCTCCAATCATGGGATTTTACTCTTTTTTGCAACAGTTTCTTTCTTCTGTTGTAGAGTTTGTTTATGGCAGGGGACCACCAGATTGGCTTCCTTTTTTTGGAGGATAGCATCTTGGTTCTGTTAGGGATTGCATGATCCATGCACTCATGTAAGTGCTTATAAAGTGCATTTATTGTCCGTCAGCATGGGTGTCGTGAAGTTTGCCACTTCTGTCTTAAGAAGCGTGAAGTTGGCTTTGGAGAAATTTTTTACTGTGGTTTCCCTAATGGGGGGTGGAGGAGGGATGTGGATGTCTAGGGTGACCAACGAGGAATTGACCTCTGCTGTGGAGCACCGGTTGCCCATGTTGGTAATAACCAGGTCTAGGATATTGCTGCCCCTGGTGGGGGTGTGGATAAATTGATCCATGACATTGGAATTTATGAATTCCTGAAAACGTTGAGCACAAGAGTTGGTACATGACTAGTTTTCCCAGATAATGGTAGGGTAGTTGAAATCGCCCATTATTAGGGTGTTAGGTTGTACCCTAATATTTTCCAGTATATTAAGAAATGAGTATGTCCTAAACAGTCATCCCTGACATGTCCAACTACATTGCCACCAACATTAATGTTCCCTTTAAAGTTCTTAACACGATTGTTTTCTTTGTTGTAAGGCCATGGATATGCTGTCTCCTCTGCATATTGATGTTTATCTCTTAAAAACTTATTTTGTTTCCTAAGAAAAATAGTTTCCACCCTTTTGTTAACTCTAGTCAAGATTTTCGTGTATAGTTGTTTGTACTCACTAAACAGTAAATCATTTAAAATATTATCATTAAGTTTTTCTACTTCACATTTCAACGTCGCTAAAGCAGACTCATTGTACATCATCATTTTGTTCATAAGTCCCAACCCACATTCATTGAAAAATGCTTGGAAGTCTTTAACTATAGTATCAGTGTAATTGATACCAAAGGGATATTTATATAACCTTAACCCCTGTGGAACCACCTTAGAATCTATACAACAATTCAAATAAACATTATCCATTTCCAAGCATTTCAGTTTGAATAACTTTTTTTCAAACATATAAATCATATCTTTTAACATGGGTGGCCTGTCGTCTCGACCAGCCGCACTAGCACCACCTGAAACAGTAGAACCACAATCAAACTTGAAATTTTTAAATAAAACATCATGAAATGAAATTGTCTCTTTGTTTTGTGTATTCAAGTCACTATGAACCACATTGTTCCTATTCGAAGTGCATGCATTAATAAAATTGCGACTACTGGAAAAGTCGCCTTGATGAAAAGTACCTTTAGAGCCAACAGGTCCTCGGCTGGCACCCTGCACAGCTCCTGAGGTGTCAGTCCCGTTAATCCAAATAGGCAAACCATTGTTTGACTGTAGGGCCCTCGGAACTGGGCCGGAGACAACAGTGGATTCCTTCCCCCAACGCTGCTCTCGTTCATACCTGAGCATGGAGAAGACGTCACCGGCACTTCCCTGGAATGTCTACCAATCGGGGAACCCGAATTTGAATGTGTGGCAGCACCAAAATCATCTTTCTGGGTGAACAACTCCACCAACCTCGTGAGCTCACCCTTCAAGGCGGACACTTCATCCCTAAACTTCCGGAGCTCATTTTGGGTGGCTACAACTTTGTCCATATCGAAAACCTCGTCGTCAGCAGCAATGAGGGTAGAATCTCCAGACCTGGAATCCATATCCACTCAATTCCACCAGCAAAAACTGGGAAGACAAACAGCACCACTTCTGGCCAGACCTTGAAAAAACTGAATAACCAAAAATATATAAATACTAATTGAAGAGACTTCAACCAAATGAAATAGAAGTCCAACACCCAAAGTGGTAGCCGAAAGTTTTATTTGTTATAACATAAAATGAGCGCTTTTGTCTTGATAAACAAGACTTCCTCAGATAAACACAATCCACATTACTTGGTCCTTATATATCTTGTGCAGTTAAAACCAATCAAAGTTTTAAAGACATACTGTCACTAAAAATTCTTCCATAAAAAACTACCGTTTTTATATTTTGTATTTTTTATCACAATCACATAAAATATATTACTGAAATCTTATTTACCATTGATTTAGTTAAAAACCATGCTAAACAATTTTCATAATAAGCTCAAAATGAAAATAAAAAGAAAACAAAAATGAAAACAAAACAATCAGTGACACTTGGCAAGAAACCATAAACATTTGACAAAATGCCTTACTAGATGCCTATACATCCCCTGCTCTTGCTATTAACACAGGTTTGATGGTAATGTATTCATTTAAACCTGGGGCAAAATTGGATCTCAGTCTTAACTGCCATTTAAGTTCTTTATTTAATAATACATTTTTAACATCTCCCCCCCTGGTGTTCATTCTAACCATGTCAATGATGCCAAATTTAAAACCTTTAAAATCAATACATATCACAGAATGCTTGTAGAGTGCACTAGTCTCTTTTTAGTTTTAATGTCATATGAATGCTGGTACATTCTGTCCTTCAAAGCCCTCTCGGTTTTCCCAACATAGAAAGCTGGACAGTTTGTACATGTAGCTAAATATACAATCATCTTTGTGTTACAATTGTCCTTGCAATATTTCACTTTACTGTCAAACCCATTTTGTAAAATAATGCTATCTTCTTTGTAAATGTTTGAACATTGCCTGCAATTGCCACAATTGGTTGTAGCCTTCCTTACACTACAATGAGATTTGTGCATCTGTTCAAACACTCTCTTAAAATTCATTCCAGTTTTGTAGGTAAAAATAGGTTCTGTACCCACTACTTCGAATAGTTCCTTATTGGTTTTGAGTAGACTCCAGTTTCTTCTAATAATGTCCATGAACATGCCTGAAAATTCATTAAACTCAGTTATGCATGTTTTTTTAAATGTTTTACTGTTTTCCCTTTTCTTATCCACAAAATCACTAGGTAGGCCTATCAAGGGTTTATATCTACCACCCTAGCCTCCTTTGACTTCGTCAATAACCCTATGTACCTCCTCTTCAGGGTAACCCCTTTCTATAAACATAATACTTAAATTATGGATTTCTTTATAAAATTCCTCCTTCTCTGAGGTCATCCTGGCTACACGAACAGCCTGACCTTTAACGAGGCTAAGCTTTTGAGCCATAGGGTGATTGCTATTAAAATGTAGATGTTTTTAACTAAATCAATAGTAAATAAGATTTCAGTAATATATTTTATGTGATTGTGATAAAAAATACAAAATATAATAATAGTGGTAAACAGTGTTTTGAAGGCAGTAATGTTGTACGACAGTGGAGGCCAAATGCAGAGGAAATACTCAGAGGTGTAGCTGGCCTTCTCCCTGCCATAATTACCAGCAACAAAATAGCTGAAGAGACAGGATGTGAGTTACTATGCCCTACCACCAGGTATTATGCTGAAACAGGATGTGAGTTACTGTACCATACCACCAGGTATTATGCTGAGACAGGATGTGAGTTACTTTGCCATACCACCAGGTATTATGATGAGACAAGATGTGAGTTACTGTGCCATACCACCAGGTATTATGCTGAGACAGGATGTGAATGTGATGATATGGGCAAGTGCCAGCACAGCCAGATTGAGTTTTGTAAAGAATGATATGTCCCTTGAATATCAAACTGATTTATACAAGACACTTGTGCTACAAATGCATTAAAAGTGTATGTCATTTGTATGTCAAACTGATTTTGTACAGATACTTGTGCTGAAAATTTATCTGTGAGCTTTGCTTGTGTTGAAATGTATCAACAGTGCACTCTGCTGAAATGAAGACAAATGTACATGTATTTTTGTAGCTGAATTAAATGTATACATTTTAATAGAGGATACTGGAAGAGCAGAGGTTAACTTTAAGAAAAATAAGGGAAATGTAAGTGAGCTGTTAAGCCATTAAATTGTACCCACAGTGCTGAATAGGACTGGAGTTGCTGGGTCTGGGGAAGAGCCTTTGTCCATTAGCTTAGTGAAAAGAGATGAGGCCCCAAGCACTGCCATAAACATTTGGTTGTTTATTGTGGCCATCTATGCTAATTTCATGTTTCAGCTTCAAAGGGGAATACCGTGAGAACCTAGAGTCAGGTGACCAGATGAGGTCATTCTGCCAGCCCTCTTGAAAATTATATTTTAGATATTACGAAGGGAAATCTCAGAGTATTGAATATTCTGTTTGGGAAGCCTGACTAGAAAGACCCTCACCCACAGCATCTTGCTAGGGTACATCTTGGGTAGTAGGGGACAGTAAAATGTGTTAGATTCAGTTAGGAATATAGTGAAGCTTACTTTAGATAGTATTTTCTTTATTTGTATGAGTCTGTCCATCAATGTTAATTTCTATATTTTCTGTGATTTGAACTATGTGGTTTACTGTGAATATATATTCAGTATTTTCATGTACTTTTATTATTTATTATTAAATATATTTAAAACTTTTATTGTGACTGGTCCTTGTAGAAAATATCTAACCATGGAGAGTAATTATATTTATTTGGTGACACTATGTGGGCCACTGCAGAAGGCCTAGTCATCTTGGTTAACCACTACCATTTGTATTAGTATTAATATTACACAGTATAATTGGGCATAATTTGTACGAGCCTTGTAGTACTAACTAGTGGCAGTGAATCTACCTCATAGTTCATAGGTTCATAGGTGTGTACTAGGCTAATGGCCATGGAGCCTTTACAAGCCTAGCCCATAAAGTGCCCTGGCATCATGCTACCTGATGTTAGTAAGTTAGTCTGGGCAAAGTTGGTAGATTCAGCAATTTGTGCCAGCCTTTCCCAGGTGTATGTGTGTGTGTGAAAATTAAATATTAAAGAGTGTGTGGGTCAGCTACTTGGGGCAGGGACATAAAGCACTGGGTTTACAGAGTCGGTGCTGGAGGACTTGGCTTGGACACTTGGCTGAGGGCCTAACCCTGTAGCTGTAAAAGTAGGAAGTCTTATTGGAGACCTGGAGGGAGACAGATATAGAGACATCCAGACCCTGGGCTGACTGTGTTCCCTCTATGCTCTTAAGGGGAATTATACTTCATGAAGAGAGATCTGCATCTGGAAATACTGAGTTTATCCATTTTTTTTCAAGTGCATGTCCCTCACCAGTGTCACTGGTGAGGATTCATGGTCCTTGGTTACTGGCCCAGCATGGGGATGACACATATCGATGGCCATTACATATTGGTAGCAGTGGTTGGCATCACATTATTGTTGGCAGTGGTGGGCATCTCAGTGAGTTACTGTACCATACCACCTAGTATTATGCTGAGACAGGATGTGAGTTACTATGGCATACACCAGGTATTAGGCTGAAACAGGATGTAAGTTACTGTGCCATACCACCAGGTATTACACTGAACTGGCAAGTATGCAGCCCAGTCAGCTCACAGTAGCCCCCCTCCCCTTAACGATTTAGAAGTATGGGTAGCATAGCCCAGTAAAATGCTTATTGACTTTCTGCCATATTATATGAAGTTCACCACACATATCAGGGAAAACCTTCTCTTCTGAGCTGCATCATGGAACACTTTCACACACTGACTTGTATGAGTTGTACATTCACTAGATTTTAGCAGAGAAGCCTGAAGGATGAGCTTACTTGGATTTTACAGTGCTCCCAAGATATACATAAATCCCACTCATGTCTCTTTTACTTTTTATTCTGACACATGCAGCACAAATTAGTGTGGCCCTCCTCACTCTGGTTGCCTGGGTTCATAGATTCATACTAGGCTAATGGCCCTAGAGCCTGTACAAGCCTAGCCCAAGAAATTCCCTGGCATCATGCCACCTGGAGTTAGTTCTCCAGTGCCCTTGTAAAGCAAGGCCACTGAGGTGATTCCCAGGGTGACTGCTACCTGAAGTTAGTTTCCCTTGCCCCTGTCATGCAGGGGCACTTGAAGTGATCCCCAGGGTGAACTTCCTATTGCCCATCCATTCGTGAAGATTACTCTTGGAAAGGGTAAGTGAAGTCCTCTGCTTGATGTGAATGGGGAGTTTGTTCCAGACTATGGGAAGTCGCTGGGTTAGGAACCTGTCCTTGCAGCATGTTCTGTTTATGGTGGTAATGAGGTTTAGGTCCCTGGAGTATGTGGCCCGGAGGGATTGGAATTTCTTTAGATGGAGCATATCTAGCAGCTCTGGGTCAGACATGGCCTTGTAGGTCAAGCAGAGATCGCCTCTAAGTAGGAGATATGAGACCGAGTATATCTGCAGTTGTTTGAGTCTGTCAGTGTAGGGTATATGTCTGAGGCCTAGGATCCTCTTAGTTAGGTATTTTTGTGGTCTTTCCAGTTGTTGTAGGTGTCTAGCGAGGTACATTCCAAATGGGAGGTTATATTCAATAATAGGTCTAATGAGGGACGAATAAACAGGGATTATGACCTCTTTCTTTCTGGATGAGAAACCTTTTGTGATAAGATGTGCTACATAGAAGAACTTTCTGACCACAGTGGTGATGTGGTTATCAAAGGAGAGGTAGCTGTCAACCTGTGTCCCCAGGTCTCTTATCACACCTTAGGTATTTAGCAGATTACTGTTTATGTGGTAGTTTATGTGCACTGACTTTTTCCCATAGGGAAAGACAATGCACTTATTGGCATTGAGCTTGAGACCATGGTTCTTGCACCAGTCATTGGTTTCAGTGAGGCCTTGTGGGATGTCTATATCCATAGGAGACTCTATAATTGCTCCCAGTTTGCAGTCATCTGCTAACTTGGTTAACCAGAGTCCCTTTGTTTTGGCTTGGACTTCAGAGAAGTATATGTCAAACAGGAGAGGACCCAGGATTGATCCCTGTGGAACACCACTTGTAACTGGTTGGTAGTCAGATTTAGAGTCTGTTACTTTTACAGTGTGGGTTCTATCAGTGAGCCAGTTGGCTACCCATCTTGTGACATAAGGGCTTATGCCTATTTTAGTAAGTCTATCTATGATTCCTGAGTGAGGGATGGTGTCAAAGGCCCTGGCAAGATCCAGGTAGGCTGTATGCACTACCTTGCCCTCATCCACAGCTCTGGTGACAAACTCAAAGAAGTCTATCAGGTTGAGCTGGCATGATCTGCCTTTCAAAAACCAAAACTATATGGGGTTCAGAGTTTGGATATTCCCTATGTCCCTGTTGATAAAGTCCATGATGATGCACTCCATGACCTTAGATATCAGACTCGTCAGGCTAATGAGATGGTAGTTCCCAGGATCTGTGGTCACTCCCCCTTTGTGTAGTGGGATGACCATGGCTGTGCGCCATTCCGCAGGAACAAAGCCTGAGGTGAGGCTGTGATTGAACATGGTACTCAGGTGTGGTACCAGTTTATTTTGTAGTTCATGTAGGACACAGCCCAGGATATTGTCAGATCCCATGGAGTATGTATTCTTTGCTTTGGACAGTGTGTTTTTTACCTGTGTAGCTGTGATGATAGGGACCTGGCATTCCTCAGGTACTGAGATTGGCCCTTTGGGGTGAAAAGGGGGTAAAGTTGCACTGAACCTGTCAGCCAATATGTTGGCAATATCAGTCGGTTCTGTATATGTATTGCCATTGTGAGCAGATCTGAGACTTACTATGTAGATATTTGACATAGCTATGTAATGCCTTGTGGTTGTCTTTAGAATCTGCAGCAATTTTGTTTTTGTAACAGGCTTTACATGATTTGATAAGGGATTTCAGTTTTTTGCTGAAGCTAACAAGGAAATTTTTCCAGTCTTGGGATTTCACACTTTTCTGCAACAGTTTTTTTTCTTCTGTTGTAGAGTTTGTTAATGGTAGGGGTCCATCAGATTGGCTTCCTTTTTTTGCAGGAGAGCATCTTGGTTCTGTTTGGTATGAACCCGTTCCATGCACGTGTCATAGTCAGACAGAATGACCTCATTGTTTACAAGTAATTGTTCTGGGTCATAGTCAGGGCTTTATCCCTCTGCGCCAATAGACCATGCTATATACCTGAAAATATATAATATGCACTGCAATTATTTTGCCCACGAAAGGGCATTGAGGTTATAGCTGATATTTGCAGTTTGCCAGTAAATTCTTTGCACAAGCATTGCCAATGAAGGTCTATTGGTATTGTCATCAGTTTCCCATTAGTATTGACAATTTCATCCCTGTCTCTCCTTGGAACAGCAAAGATTCCTTTTCTCAGCTCTCAGAAACTCATTACAAAGAAAGTGCTCATGGACGATTCACGGGGCATGTCCATTAACCACTGCACAGTCAAGTAATTGTTTTGCAGCAGCTTTTTGAAGAGAATCCTTTTAATCCTTGCAGATTTTTTTCTGGCTGAAATAAACGCAGACTCGCAACTTGTAAACAATGAGGTCATTCTGTCTGATCAGCTTCCCAGGCTTGCTCTTTGTAAAGTAGCACATTAACTGATGTCATACTCTTATTTCAGCAGAAATAACAGCAGGAAATAGTGCAGAATTGACAAGGGCACTCTGTTCATAATACAATTCCCTCACAGAATTAGCGAGGAAACATATTAATAATATCAGTGTATCGATTCAATGCAGCTGCCAGCAGCTTCTGTCTGCAAAACTGCGTTGCTACTTTCTGCTTTTGTAAACATGTATTCGTAGCTAGTTTGCAAATTTATCAGACTAAAGTCATTTTTTTCAGCTGGCAGTGTCTGTAACATTATGAGGAACATAATTAAATGAAGACAGCTATTGACAGAAATAAGATTTGCAGAATAACTGTGAAGCATGCCCTTTTTTAGTTGTAGCATCATGATTACATTTAATGAAAGCAATAGTATAATGAAAATACATATCTGTGAAATGTTATTAGGTAACAAAACTAATAATAAATACATTATTTACAATAAATGAAGAACAATCTCATTTAGAAACTGAGGTGTCTGTTTTAATTACACCTGTATCTTGTCTATGTGTGAATGATAGGATAGCTTAGTGGAGTGAAGGCTGTTAGAGAGAAAATTTGTGAATAGCTGGAAGGAGAACTACATTAAACAAATTTAGTGCAGTACTATGTGCCATAGGGACAGTAAGAGTGTTACTAGCAGGACAATGAGAGAGATAGAGAGAGATAGAGAGAGAGTGGTGAAGCTCAGGTTCGGTGATACAGGTGGATGATATGTAATGACAAATGGCTGACAAGAGGAGGTGGACCTTTATTTGAGCTCTAAATTAAGGATAAAATGGGCTGCCTTTTATTTGAGCATGAATACATTCCCAGAGGTTGAGAATTAGTGCAGGCAAGCAGTGATTTGTACAATCAAGTTTAGTTTTGGAGGGTTGCAAAGGAGGAGGCAGCATGATTGTGTTTTTTGAGGCTGTTAGAGGAAGGTAGTTTAATTAGTTTAGCTGTTAGGGGAGAAAAGATCTGATTGACGTTTTGCTTTTCCAAGTGTTTTACAGAGCTGTTCATTTTGGCTATTGTCTAAATGTATCTGGAGTTTCTTTTTGATGTTGAAGCTATGACGAAGAGTCCTTATTCAGCTTGGGAGTGTATAATGCCTTTCACTGAGGCTGTTCAAAAAGTTTTAGTAAAAAAGCAAGATATTTTATTAGCCCCCAAATAACATAGTTTCCTTGTATAATCAAGGTGGATGAAGAATGCATTTAAAGAGGCAGTGTTTTCTATGGGGGGTGTTGTGGTTATAGACATGCAAACAGTTATGCGATTTTTAAGTTCCTGTTTTGTTCCAAAAAGCATAGCTTTGTTTTTGCTAGAGATTAGAAGGAGGTTTTTGTCTGAGATCTAGTGGATTAGAGCTAGGAAATCTGCATGCATGTCTTTCTAGAGGATGAGTACTGAGCATATCTCTCAACTTCTTAGGACAATAAATCTGGACAAATCCTAAAATATGAGAGGTGGGGGTGGCAAAGGCCCAAAATAGGGACAGATTTTAAATATTGCTGTTCTAAACTTAGAAAGTTACTAGACTAACATCAATCATGTTAGCATGCATTTTCTGAAGGATATGAAGTTTGAAACTCAAATGCATGCCAGTATTTAGTGACAATAATCCTCAGTGATTTGCTAGAAAAGTACAAACATTATGAGGAACAGATCAAAATATGAGGCTAACATCTGGACATTCTGTGATAATCTGTACAGTTGACAGCTATGGTACTGAGTTGTTTGTATTAAATGACACCACGTGACACCATGTCAACTATGTAGCCTAGGTGGCAGTATGAGGAAGTCAAGAAGTTTATTTATAAGGGTGAAGAATAATACAGGAACAAGTATGGGACTTTGGGGTACTCCTTACTCTATACCTTCTTGCATAAAAATATCTAGTAGATCTTTGTGCCATTGAATCCTCAGTCAAGTGACTCATCTTTTTTTGTTTCTGGATTCATGTTGATTGGTCGATTGTTTTTCAGCAAATGCCTGCAATGCAAAAAACAAATCACTGAAACTACTTACAGTGATCTTTGTAGCAATTGTTTTTTTGCAGGGGGCAAACCTCCCACAGCGTCCATCTGGAAGGACATCCCTGCACCCTCAGACTGAAATATACCTACTCCAATGTCACACAGCAGTGGAGAGCAGAGAATGTTCTACTATCACACAATTCAGTTTCAGTGAGTTGCCCTCACACTATTAGCACTTAATAACATATACTAACCCATTTGACATGTTCTCTTTGATTCTGTTTTTACAGGAACTTAATAAGATATAATGGACAAGGACCAACAGTCAAAATACAGTTAAACAGACCACTCGTGTTTTAGATTTTGCACTTAATTATACATTTTCTTTAATCTCATCCAAAGAACTCAGAGCTATATACAATTAGGGATATTGGCAGGAAAAAAAACAGGTAATCTTCCTGTGCATAACATGTATATAAAAACTGCTTGACTACATACTAGAAAAGTAATACTTTTCCTTAAATTATTTTATGAAAACCCCTTTCACAGACTCATATGAATGTCAGAGCTTATTCTTGCAATTAGTTTAAGCAAAGCATTGAAAAACATTCTGGACTTGGCTTCAGCCTATCACAGAACACACACACACACACACACACACATACACACACACACACACACACACACACACACACACACACACACACACACACACACACACACACTGTTACTCATATACCTTATGTGCACATACTGTCTGTTATGATGTAAGGTATTGCCAGCTATGCCAGGAGAAGTAGGGTGGTGGATGTGTAACATATGCCATCATAGCTAACTGGAAATTAGGAAATAATTATATGTTATTTGAATATCAAAATGGTTTGTACAAATGCTTGTGGTGAAAATGTATTTGTAAAGTTGCTTGTGTTGAAAATGTATCAACAGTTTTTCTTGCTGGACAGAGGAGGAAATGTACATGTATTATTGTAACTTTTGAAATGTATATATTATAACAAGGGATACTGAAAGACAAGAGGTTAATCTCAAACTTTGAAAATAGTTTGAAATTAAATTACCTGGCTTAGGGCATAAAGATTGTGTCTTACAGTTCTCAATGTAGCCAGAGACAGAATGTTTGTGCTAAGAAGCTTCCTGCATTGCCTTTGGGGTTAATTAAATGCTACTCTGGAAGGGTTGAGGTTTGAAATTGTTTTATGTCTTCTAGGAGCTGTAGCAGATCTTAGCAAGGCTCTGTGTGTTTGTGTATTATTGACACATGTGTGCTAAATCCTGACAGCTTCTAGCCAAGGGTTCGGCATGGGAACCAGAAATCAGATGGCCAGATTTGATGCCATTCTGTAATTAAACACTAAAAATGATATTTTAATACTAGGTGAGACTGTTGTAGATAGATATTTAGTATTTTCATGTTCTTTAATGATTTATTGTTAAACATATTTAAACTTTCATTGTGGATGGTCCTTTAGGGCAGAACAGGGCATAGCTAGTAAATCTGTACCAGCCTTTCCCAGGTGTGTGTGTGTGTTTGTGAATATCAGATCTCAAAGAGTGTATGTGTCAGCTGCTGGGAGCAGGGACATGAAGCACAGGTGTCACAGAGAGAGTGGTGGAGAACTTGGCTTGTACACTCAACTGAAGTCTCAACTCTATAGCTATGCCAGTGGGGAGTCTGATTGGGAATGTGGAGGGAGAAAGATAGAAAAACCCAGACCATGGAGTTAGTGTATTCCCTGTATGCTCTTAAGGGAAATTTTGCTTGATGCAGAGAGCTAAATCTGGAAATACTGGGAGTATCCATTTTTCTTAAAATTGAACATCCCTCCCACTACCAGAGGTGAGGATTCAGCTTCTTGCTTACTGGCTTGGGGTGGGGACATCACATTGTCAATTTGCAGAACAGCATTTTTACCTACTGTATGTCTTCGTCAAGTAGCAGGAAATCAGCACACCATAACAAAACCTATGCAGACACAGGGAGGGCATGCAGACCACACACTGAAGACTCATCAGCTGATGATCAAAGCACAGAACCTCCTGCACTGCGGTGGCAGAAGTAATTTGCTACTGTTTGCTGCACTGTTTAATTGCTCTTAAGCAGTTTTATTACAGAGAAATGATAAATGACAGTCTCTTAGATCACCATCATAAAAATATGTACAATAACAAATATCAGTACTTAAAGTCGTTGTAGAATTATACCAGGAATATGTGGAAACTTGAGATGCAGTTGGGATCTCTATTCACTTGAAAAAGAAACAATATATACAAAAGTAAACCAAAATAAACACACCAAAGCAATGCTGTACTCCAGGAAATATTCAAAGCAAAATCATTTATTTTATTAAGCACTTTCATCTAAAATTGAGACAGCTTATAAATACTTTATCAGAACTTGTAAATACACTCAAAATCATTCCTTAAAAAGAATTTGTCATCATATGACAAATAAAAATCAGCTGATCAACAGTATTCTAAGCTTAAATCCATATAGAGAAGCATCTTAGGCAAAGAATATATGAGCCCTTAAGTGGCATAAAAATGAAAACTGTTAGCAATTCACTCCATTAAAAGCACGAATTTTAATAAATGTTATATTTTATTCTTTCTAAAGTTGATATATGTCCTAGGGGTAGAGGCTGGGAAGATACTGTAGAGAATATGACACAATTCCATTAGGCATTAATGATCTATATTTATTGCAAGTGAGTTTAGACTTAGAGCAGCCAGATTATAAGAATGCATAACTATTTAGTGTTTTAAGTGAAAAAACATTTTCTTCTCTACATTTTAGTAAGTGGATTTATCATCTATAAATGTAATTGCATAACTAGTATTTGATTGAGGGAAAACTGATTTTTATTTGCATTTGACTACAAAGTCTTTTTAAAGAAAGATTTTGAGTGTAATTTATAGTTTCTGATCAAGTCTTTATGAGTTGTTTCAATTTTAGATGAAAATGCTTAACCAAATGAAAGTTTATATTTCAAGTATTTTCTGAAGTACAGTAGTGCTTTGGCATGTTCACTTTGATTTATTTTTTAGTTGCGTGTTAAATTCTACTCTGGACATTGGACTATTTTTGAAATACCACATACAATCCTGCATAATGGATGAAGCCAACAACACGAATGGCCAAAAACGACAAATGCTCTAATATTTAATAAACAACCAGCATAAAATCACCAAAAAATAATTTTATTAGTTAAGTGCTTACATGTGTTAAACAAGGACTTCTTTAGAACTAACAAAATACAAAATTTGTGTTGTAGGCCTCATCAGTTACACAGGAGTATGTATGGTTTTTAGTTTTTTTTTTTTTTTTATTTTTGAAAGAAAATATCCAAGGATGTATAATGAAACAAAAACTGCTGACCAGTGTAGTAGAATTGGTAAACTAAACACAAAAATCACAAACAAAAATGATTACAAACTGGGGAAGATGTTGGATGAGTGCAGAAAATGATTATTACAAAAAATATAAACACTTTTATCCATATCAAGGACTTCTTTAGACAGTGTTAGTTCAATGATTTACATAAAATACGTAGCTGCAAAACCAGGTACCATGCGTGCGTAAAAGAATTTTACATAGCCATTGAGTTCTGAAGATACTTCTGAGTATTTTTTGAAGATACTGCCACTGAGACTTATTCTGCTGTCCTTTATTTTCCAAACACTCTTCCTCACACAGACCTTACAGCTAGATCACTCAGTGTCTTCTTTTGGAATTTATATTCATAAGAATCTTACATTCTCCCTTATTATAAGGTCATTCTCTTTATTTGATGGTTGCTTGAAATGATTTTGTACATGATCATTTTTCCTCTGGATAAGTGGATAGAATGATCACTTTACTACATTTATTTTTTGGCTTTCCCAATAAGAAATGCTTTTATTCTGATTTAGGATTCAATACATTGACACTATGAACTGCCCTGTTCTGGTTTTGAACTTCGTTTTTAACCTAATATTTAAACCACATAACCTGATTTTACATCTTTGTATTTTAAGAATCGTTTTTAAAACTAATATTTAAATCATAGTACCTGATTTTATATCTCTGTATTTTAAGCAAACCATTGAAGTAAGGCCCTTAAGATGTCTCAGATGTAACCAGAAGCACTTGCATTTTCGTCTGAAGAAGCTTTTTTATACTAATGATGTATCCCATCTCATCTTATTTATTTCTATTTTTTAAACAAGTATATATTTAATCATATGATTAGGATCACACTATTTCTTCTTACAGTTAGTAAGATTGCTTATAAGTTATGTATTGCTTATACAACCCAGCACTAGCCTCCATCTGAGGTAACAGTTTCACTTCAACTTCCTTTCAGCAAGCAATGCGTGCTTTTAGAAGGACTGATGACAATTATGGCTCCATATAGACTTCCAACTGATTATTATAGTTCTTATAGCATGACCACTCAGAGCTTTTCTTTTGCGGAAGGTTCTGATGTAATTTATTTCTGTTAATATTAGTAAGAAAATGATGCCTAAACTATGCTGTAACACTGGAAGTGAAATTCCTGAGTGTATCATATGTGCAGTAAATGTTCCACACTGTACTGAGTGCAGATTCATCTGTCAATGCTTGCCAATGAAAGTTAAATATACATACATAGAGTGCATGCGTGCTATCACTCCACAATGCCATTATCTATTATGTTCCATTAAGATGGTTAAAAGAAAAGAGAATAAATGAAGCTCATAATTCTGACCATACTGTTCCTTAATTTTGCAATGCTAATACATTACAGCAAGTGTTGCTGATCCTTACTTACAAACTTTAACTTAGTATAAATCACTCTTGCAGTGTAACTAATAATGCAGAAATACACAGAACAGACTCCTTTGAACAGTGTGATCCCAATAGTCCCCTCCTTTACCTTGTATCCAACAATGCCAAAACAGAAGTAAATATATTTTAGGTCTTCTAGATAAACTCAACAATGAACTCTTGTTTCAAGGTATGGAGAAAGTAAAAGTAAAACTCCACTGAAGATTAGTTGCTGTGTAAGTTTCATATATTATATAGCAAAGGAATGTTCAGAATTATCTTTTGTTTCTTCCTTGCCACACCAGGGTACAGTATAGAACTAATTCCCATCTGGCACACGCAGAAGTGGGGTTGGGCTATTACATTGGTTTTAATATTTTGAAAAGACCAAATTATTTCCTTGTCTCAACACTTTTACAACTTATATGTCTCCAAAAACATAATGTTAGATGAATGCTGGCAAACCACAATCAAAGACATCTTCATTCTTTCTTTGTTGTCTGCCTGGATGGGTGTTGTTAGGTATTGCTACGTCTTCTCCTTAGGGATTTTTTTTTTTTGGTCTTTGCCATGCAGCCGCATAGCTTTTCCCTATTGGTATTTCAGTTGCTGTCTTCATTAGAGGGAAAACATTATACATACTGTCATCATTTTGATACAACAAGGAGACTATAGTGCTCGCACATGGGTGAAGTGATTGACTTTCAATGTAGAGGCACTGAAGGGAATGTAAAGCTGAAAAGCTAGCAGTTATGGGATAGTTTATTACCCTGAATGTTATATAAGGTTATTTCAGCTCTCTCACAGGTAGTTGCAGCTTTGGTGGTCATGTGTCTTTAGTCTGAAAATGTAATACTTGGGTCAGTTTCACTGCAGTATGTTGTACTGGGTAAGTCAGCAGAGCACTTCTTGGAGATTTTCCCCTTTACTCCACTGTGGTGTGATGGTTGAAGTTGGAATATATAATTTAGGCTGCTGGAGCTGGAGGTTGAAAAATATTTTTTGTGTTTTTTAGGGATTTTGACTCGTATGTTTGTAATATTCATCTTTTAAAAAACAGTGAATTGAAATGGTACTTTGTTTTATAATTCATTTTATATATATATATATATATAAAATTCATATTGCTTGATATTTTGATTTATGTTTTTGTTTTTTAATGTCATTTGTACTCTGCTTAGGGTTTAAGCACTTAAACTTGAACTTGGATGATATGCAAGGGACTTAAAAGGTTAACATCAAGTTCATTGCATGTCGATATCTTTTTGGTGCAGCAAAGTATAATTTATTGTGGCTGTAGTTTGATTTGCTGAGCTATTTTTGAATAAGGGTATAACAAGGGTCTTATCATCTTATATACCCTGCACAAGGAATATGCCATGAGTACTTTTCTTTTACAGGCCATTATGTAATGCTCCCCCTCCTTTCTGCTTATCCCAGTTAGGGGTCACCACAATGGATCACCAGTCCGCTCCTGATTGGCAGTGATTTTTTTTATGGTGTCGAGTTGCCAGCCCAGTGCCCAACCTTCCACAGAAGGCACACACATGCACACACTCACACCTAAGGCCAATTTGGAGTGTCCAATCCACCTACAGCATGTCTTTGGGATGTGGGAGGAAACCGGGGCACCCAGAGGAAACCCACACGACCACAGGGAAGACATGCAGACTCCGCACAGAAGGCACCCCAGCTGAGAATCAAACCAGAGAACCTCTTGCTGTGAGATGGCAATGCTAACTGCTGTACCACCATTATGTAATGCTCCAAACATTAAAAAAATGTTTTCAAACTTTTTGTAAAATTGTGTAACATCATCTTATTGATACTATATTATGGTCCCTTCTAATTTCATTAAGCAATAACCAATGAGTGAGTGTGGTATACTGAAGTCTTATGCATGGTTGGTGTGGTTTGATCATGAGGGCAAAGCCCAAGTGATTATACAAAGCCAATCAAGGGTAAATCTTCAATATACCCACATCCATGAGTCAGTTATTGCTATTATACTACAACATTATTTAAGAAAGAAATTATTGGCATTTCTTGAATAATGTCTTTGTATAATAGCACCGTGGTGTTCCTCCATGTTGTTCCCATATTTTTCCAATTTGTTGATGTACTGCGCATGTGTCTGGGACTTGCGCTCCCATGCTTACACAGTACACCAGTGCTTTGGAAAGCAAGCAGAGGAGAAAGGAAGCTCTCCATTGCCTTTTTTTTTTAAACTGTAAAATTCAGACAGTTTAGAGGTACAAGAGAGACAGGGCAAAAATACAAGAAAAATTGGGTATGTTTCTTTAGTTTTGCAGAACATACCTGATTTTCCTTGTATTTCCTCTATCCTCGGTATGTACAGCTCGATCTTTTAGTTCAAGAAATTTTGCACATTCTTAAATAAGGAATCAAAGGTCCCTGTTGTAATTGCTGCTCTTATAAATTAGAAAGCTGCTTGAATAACAGGATTTATGCTATTATTCATTGCGTTGTCATTATTTATTAACTTCACTCCTAAATGATTTGCCAGAAAACTACAAATTGTATGAGAGAAAGACTTAGGGCCAGATTCAGGAAGGCTTATACGGAGTTCAAGAGTAGTGTAAGCCTCCGTGTAAGCCTCCTGATTCAGGAACAGCCCAAATCTCCGTGTAAGAGACAGCTAACACGTCTCTTACACGGACTGGACGTGGAAAGGCTCAATACCTCATTTGCAGCTCCAAGATATGCAAATGAGGTATTTGAGTGATCCAGGAAGCCAAAACCAGTCCGTGTAACGGACGTGTTAGCTGCAGAAATGTACTCAGCTGACAACTGAGTACATTTCTGCAAAATTAAAAACGGAGCTATGTCAGCTCCAAATAATGGGTGCATGTGTTTCATTAAGCATGCCAATGGCCAAATATGTGGCCATTGGCATGAAAAAGTGTTGCAAAAATAAGTTATATAACTTTTTTTTTTTTCCACGGGATTTTTGTGTTTAACTGCAGCGCACACCAGCATAAGCGGGTGTGCTACCTAAAACTGAAAACCGAAGCTTATAAGCCCACAATTGTGGGATATATGTATTACATTGAATGTCAATGGAGGGACTTGCAGACCAAAAACAATATGGCCTCTGTTCAGTGGTTGTCAAGGGGGGGAAGCTCCGTGTAAGACATGTAACTAAGCATTACTAGGCAATCCTATGTAAATGAGGGTTACAATACTGAATCACACTGCCACATAGGTAATGAGCACTTTCTGAGTAGTGTAAGAGTTAGAGAAGGGGGAGGAACAGAGTAAGAGGTAGGTGACATCACAGGGGGGAAGGATAGTAATAAATGTACCAGATTGGAGGGCAATGTAAGGTAACAGATGACAGACAGACATCAGGGAGGGAGGTGTGTCCCAACAGAACACTAGGAAAGTCAAGAAATTGAGGGTGTACGCTATCCCTACACTCAAAGTTTCTTGATATACGTGCATCTTGTGGCGTGTCTGGCGCATGTAAGGCAGGTTCAACATGTGGGGCGTGTTGCAAACTGTTTACAACGGTTTCTTGTGCGCTGCGTGTGTAAGGCAGTGTCTTGGCGTTTTAGCATGAATCAGCTTAGCTAACACCGTGTAAGGATGTGTGCGCATGTAACACCGTGTAAGGATGTGTGCAGCGTTTAAGTGACTGTGGCGTGTTTAAGCTGGTGTGCACTTTGCTCCCCTCAGGAAACAGAGAGGAAACAGGAAACAACTAAAATCCAGGTAAACTGCCAGAGGATACTACTGGAGTTAATTGGTGGAAACAATTAGAAGCAGGCAATTACACAGGCAGACTAGAAGCCCAACCCAGCACTTAAAACACTGCAAGGAGCAGTGCAGGCTGTTTCTCACAACAGATACTGCCAGAAACTAAGCTATCAGAATTGAAAACTGAAAAAAGCTGAACTCAGAGCAGAAATGCTAGGGGCTGCCATAGCTATTATAGTCAGGCATAGGTGAATTGCTGAGGGTGGTGACAATGCAGATGCTGACAGACAACCCAGAGTGAGGAGAAGGAGAAGAGTATACAGGCCCAGGGTCACCTACCATGGGTTACATGAGCTGGAGATAGTAGAGCGCTATAGAGTGGACAGAGAGCTCCTGCAGCAGATTGTTGAGCTGTGCAGGCCACGCTTCACACACAGAACCAACAGAGGGGAACCCATCCCAGTGGAAACCAAGGTATGTGTTGGCCTAAGAATACTAGCAACAGGTACCTTCCAGAGACCAACTGGCGATATGATGGGGATATCACAGGCATCAGCCTCCAGGGTACTGCACCAGTTCCTGGATGCCATGTCACCACATGTCAGTGATCATATATATGTCCCTAATGACCGTGAGGTTGTGGCCAGCAATATGCGTCTCTTCCAGCAAATAGCGGGATACCCTGAGGTGCTGGGTGCAATAGACTGCACGCACATATGCATCAAAGCACCAGCCGGTGAGCGGGGTAGAGCCTACATTAACCGCAAGGGATACCCTCCATCAACTGCCAGGTCGTGTGTGATGCCCAGGGCATAAAAATGAATGTGTGTGCTGGCTGCCCTGGGGGCTACCACGTTTCCCACTTGTGGCTTCTGAGCAAGTTGTACCAATCATTTGCCAATGGGGACTTCCCACACGGACACCTAGTGGGGATGCAGGTTATGCACTTGAGCCGTGGCTGATGACACCCATCAGAAATGCACACACACCTGAACAGGAACGCCATAATGAGGCACACGCACAAACACGTAATATCATAGAGGCGTGTGTTTGGGCTGCTCAAGTCACGGTTCGGTGTCTGGACACATCTGGTGGAGCTTTGCAGTACACACCAACTACATGTACCCAAATGATCATGATATGTGCTATGCTACATAATATGATCCTGCGGAAACAGCTGCAGCAGGACCAGCACAGGGCTGGGCCAAACATCCCCCACCATTGCCAAGGCCACCACAGGCAGGGGGTGACTCGGAGGAGGAACAACCTGACATTGTCCCAGTAGGCAGAAGGAGGCGTGCCCAGTATGCCCTGGCCTTGGCAAAGAGGCAACGATAGCACATACGCTTGGTCAGTAGGAACACTGGGACTGATACCGCTCTGACTCACTCATACAGTAACAGGGATGCCTAACATGACACAACCTGCTTCCAAGCGTACAGGGAGTGTAGTATGTGTATCCGACAGAGGTGGCCCTGCAGCACCACCTGAGGCATGAATGCCATGTGTTAAGTAATGTAATATCATGTACAATATGCACACCTGAGGACCCCAACTAACATCCATATCCACGCATATGACCCTGCGGAAACAGCTGCACGTCATACAGTGATGTACATGTGCAAAAACATGGAACAAGATACAAAATGAGGGTGACTAGCAATATATAGCATGGATAACCACACACCCATGTTTGTACCACAACAAGAAGCAACATGGAATAGCCATGGTCAAAAACCAATGGCTAAAACCGACTACTACTATATAGCCTGCTGCAGACCACTGTCCTAATAGCAGGAACTGCCCCAGGCCTATGTCCATAGGTTCATAGGTTCATACTAGGCTATCTGCCCTAGGGCATTAATAAGCCTAGCCCAGAGTTTAGTGGCTTCTGCCACCTGCAAGTTGATGGATAATATGCCCATTATTTTGCTGTGCCTCTGTCAAGCAGTGATACTGAGGTTATCCCTGGGGTATACCTGCAATCTCCCATCCATTGGTCAAGATCTCACTTGAACAAAGCCAGTGAGGTGCTCAGCCTCACATGTACCAGGATGCTGTTCCACAGCATATGGACTCTCTGGGTGATGAATCTGTCCCTCCAGCACATCCTATTAATATCTGTGTTGAGGTTTAGGTCTCCTGCCCTTGTAGTTCTGATGGATGTAGAAGTCTTGAGGTGAAGCATGTTCATTAATTCTGGGTTGGACATAGCCTTGTATGTCAGGCACAGGTCACCGCTGAGCAGACAGTAAGCGACTGAATACAGCTGGAATTCCTTCAGTCGGGCAGCATAAGAAATATGTTTGAGACCCTTTCACCTCCTGTCGAGGAATTTGTGGGCCCATCCAATCTGAATGGGGCATTGTATGCAATCATTGGTCTGATGAGTGATGAGTACAGGGGAACAATGACCTCCCTTGATCTAGATGTGAATCACTGCATGATGAGGTGGCCAATGTAGAAGGCCTTCCAAACTACCCTGGCAATGTGAGTGTCAAACAAAGGTCACTGTCAACCTGGGTGCCCAGGTCCCTGATAACCTACGTTGTGCTTAGAGGATTGCCACCTAGATGGGAAGTAGTGGTAACCTTGTTCTTCCTGAAGGGTATGGCTATGCATTGTTTAGTGTTTAATGTAAGGCCATGGCTGTGGCACCAGTTATCTGTGTCTATGAGACCCTTCTGAAGGATGTCTGTGTCAGATGGGTTTCCAACTATGCTTCCCAGTTTGCAGTCATCTTCAAACTTTGTCAGCCATAATCCTCCTGTGTTTGCTCGTACTTCTGAAAAGTAGATACTGAACAAATGTGGGCCCAGGACTGAGCCCTGTGGGACACCACTTGTGACAGCTCTGGAGTGTGAACTGGCACCAGCAACTTTGACCCTGTGTGTTCCGTCACTTAGCCAGTTTGTAACCCATGCTGTGATGTATGGGTTCACAATTAAGCTGGTGATGTTTTCAATGATACCTGAGTGGGGTATTGTGTTGAAAGCCTTTGCCAGGTCAAGGTAGGCTGTGTGGACTGCCTTGCCCACGTCAATGGCCTGGGTGAGTGTTTTGAAAAAGTCAACCAAGTTTAAAAGGCATGATCTGCCCTTGACAAAGCCAAACTGGATTGGATCCAATGTCTGCAAGTCCCTATGTCTTCATTTAGAATTCCCATTATGATCCTCTCCATAGCTTAGCAGAACAGGCTTGTCAAGCTGATGGGATGGTAGTTTCTGGGGTTGGTGGAGGCACCTCCTTTGTGAAGTGGGTCCACCATTGCTGTATGCCACTCCTTGGGAACATATCCTGAGATGAGGCTAAGATTAAACAGCTGCCCTAACTGCGGGTGTAATTACTCATTGAGTTCATGGAGCACACAACTGGGGACACCATCTGGTCCCATGGATAAAGTGTTTTCTGCCTTGGATTGAGCAGTTCCCACCCCAGCAGTGGAGATGTTTGGGGGCTACAATCCTCTGGTGTACATACCCCCAGTTGGGGGGGAGAAATCTGCACTGAACCTGTCAGCCAGTATGTTGCCAATGTCTGGAGGTGCAGTGATATCAACATCATTCTGAACTAAGTCTGAGCATATCTGGGAGTTCCTCCCAGGTTTCAAACATAGGTAAAAGGCCTCATGATTGTCCCTGGAGTCCTGAGTGGGTTTACTCTCAAAACATGCCTCGGATGATTGTATGGGGAACCCAGTGTTTTACTCACAATGTGTCTTCCCCCCTATGGATTACGCTCTATCTCGTAGTAGCTCCTTCCTTGTGTTGTACAGCTTGTTTATGGCTAGGGTCCACCAGACTGGATGCTTGCCTGTGGTACAAAGAGTCATTTTTTTGGGATTGCCTGAACCATGCAGTCCTGGAGGTGCTGGTAGAAGGCATTTCTAAGTGATACAGTGGCTTGGGTAATGGTGTCCGCTGGCCTGGGGGCCTTGAAAGAGACCACACCAGTCCTCAGAAATGTGAAGTCGGCATTTGAGAAGGTCTTCACCGTTTCTTTTCCCATCTGGGGTGTGGGTGGGATGTGGACTCCCACTGAGAGTAGTCCATGATCTGATCTCACCAATGATGGGTATCGTCTGGTGTTGAACAGTGTGACCCCATGTCCGTGATGATGTGTTCTAGTATGTTGCCTCCACTTGAAGGGATTGGGACCAGTTGTTCCATGGCATTTCAGTGTATGAACTATTGGAACCTTTGTGTTAGAGTGTTGTGGCATGATTAGTGATCCCAGTCTATATGTGGATAGTTGGAATCACCCAGTAGGATGGTGTTTGGAGATACATTTATCCCCTTCAGTGTTTGCAGGATAGCTGTGTGAGGTACCTGAGTTTGAGCGGGTGGCATGTAACATGCTACAAACTGCAGAGCAGTCTTGCCTACGGTCACTGGCACCTGGATGGTCTCCGATGCATCGTGTGTTGCCACCAACCATGAGGTGAGGGTGTCCTTGATGAATATGGACACCCACCATCCTTCTTGGTGTTGTCGGGATGCTGGTGCGGAATGCATGATATGAGGTAACACCCGATAGTGCCGGGTGCTGTCAGAAGCTGTGAACCAGGTTTCAGGCACAGCACAGACATCAATGTGCTACATACTGAGAAGGGCATAGAGTGTGTGCAGCTTGAGGTTGAGACCTTGGGCATTGAGCAGCATTACCCTTAGTGTCTTTCCTTTACTGTGTTCTAGGGTGGTAGGTGTAGAATCTGAATCTTGCATAAAAAAGGCACAATGGGGGTGGCAAGAGCATCATCTGAAATCCGGAAGCCCAGGGGTGACAGGTGCAAGCCATCCCTTGCAAATCACCGTGGCCTGTCCAGCATGTCATCCCAGGCAGACAGACATTGGACCCCCTTAGAATGACACCATAGTCTAAGCAAAATACTACAGCTGATCATCTTGTCTCTGGTTATGTGGCATCATACTTGGTGAAGGTAGGATACTGCCGAAGGTCAGGGTCATACCTGCCTGGCCTACATAATCAGAGGGATCCTCTATGTCTCTTTCCATGTAGTCCAGGGAGGTACATCTCAGGTCGTTCACACCAGCATGGATTATGACTGGGTCAGACCTGTACTTGCAGTTTAGTGACCTGAGTGCTTGCATTATGTGGTGGATTCCAGTGCCCGATAGGCAGCTTACTGTGACCTCCTCTGTACCTGATCTGGTGAGTGGGACATCAGTGTGTCTGACTATGGAGTCACCTATGACAAGTGTGTCTGGCATTGTGTTTGGCCTTAAGGGCTGTGACTGTTTGGCACATCGACTCTGTGGTCAATGTGTTGCATGTGCTGTGCCCTGTGGAGGCAGTTGTGTGAGTGTCTGCTGTGGTGGCCACTGCCATTCTGGTAGACTTCTGATCAGAGCCTTCGAGAGTGTCTCTGTGTGTCTATGTGTATGATCTTAAGTTGTGACAGTGCCATGTGAGACTGGATTAAAGATGTGTGTGTGGTTACCTTCACCCTCTCTCTGGTCTTGCTAGTCCTATGTTGAGAGAGCTCAGCCTCCACTTTGGCTATATAGTTGCATCTCTCACATGTATGTGTGTTTTATGGCAGAAGGAGAGGGTTGTCAGTGTACATGAGGCAACTGTAACAGTGCCTCAATATTCCCAGGTTCACCAGCTGAGCAGGAGAGGACACTAGCAACTGATCCCTAGACATGCTAGAAGGAATAGACAAAACAATGTTGGAATACAGGGAGATATCAAGCCCCCCAAGCCACATCATACTGTTTGATTGACAATAGCTACACATACACCGGTGTTTCATAGTGTCATAGTGTACTACTAGGCTATCTGCCCTAGTGCATGTATAAGCCTAGCCATAGTGATGTGGCTATTGCCACCCCTTATAGTGGTAATGTGTACAGAATAGATTCTGAATATTGTGCCTCTGACTTAGTAGTGACACATTATGACCCCCTTACGTAATTGAATAACATGACTGTGTCTCTGTCTAGTCTGTGCCTCCGTCTCATATGCAGTTGTCCAGATGTCTCCTGAAGAGAGTCAGTGAGGGACTCTGTCAAACATGAACTGGGATACTCTGCTAGAGTGTGAGATGCCTCTGAGTTATGACTCTGTCCCTCCAGCATGTCCTATACATGTATGTGCTGAGGTTCAAATACCCAGCTCTCATGGCTCTGGTGGATTTGGATTGCTTGCAGTGGAGCATGTCCACCAAATCCTGATTGGACATGGTCTTGTATGTCAGGCATAGGTCACCTGTAAGTATGCTTGGTATGACACTGAACAAAGGTGGACTTCCTCTATTCTGCAAGCATATGACATCGGTTGAAGAACCCTGATCTTCATGGTAGCTACTTTTTCGGTGGAAAGGTGCATAAGGCAGGATCTGCCCTGTACAAAGCTGAACTAGGTGGGAACAAGGGTCCGTAGGTCAGTAATGTGTCTGTGTAAGAGCTCCATGACTCCTCCCATATCTTTGCAGACAAGGCTGGTTAAGCCTGTGTGGTGGTAGTTGCCATGGTCTGTGGAGGCATCTCCTTTGTGGAGTGGGACCACTGTTGCCGTATGCCAGTGTTCAGGTACATATCCTGTAGTAAGACTAAGGTTAAATAGCAGTTGTATATATGGGTCCAGCCCCTTCTGGAGTTCACATAGCATGCAACTGGAGATACCAGCAGGTCCCATGGATGCTGTGTACTTGTCTTTGCTGAGTGCGGCTCTCACATGGACATCCAAGATGACAGTGAGGTTACATACAGCAGTGATAACTATCTTGTTTTGGGGGTGAGGGAGGGGGTAAATCGTACTGAAGCTGTCCGCCGGAATGTTGCCAATATCTGTCAGGTCACTGGAATATATGTTGTTGTGTACCAACTGAGCATATCCAAGGGTTCACAACCAGGTGTCTGACATAACTGAAGAAAGCAGTGTGGTTACCTTCAATGTCTTTGGTGATTTATGTCCCCAAGTTGACCTTGCATGTCTTTATGAGATAATGTAGCTTTCTACTAGTGGTGATCACAGCTGTCTTCCCTTTTGGAGATGTAGCTCTGTCTTGCATTAGTAACCCTCATCTGTCATACAGTTAGTTTATGGCTGGGGTCCACCAGACAGGACACTTTCCCTTTGTGGAGAGGGTCCTGTTTTCAGTTGTGATTGTATGGTCCATGCTGTCTGACATCTAGCTAAGGGGAGGTCATTCTGGTTCTGCAGTTATCTTTCATCAGCATTAGAAATGACCACAACAGCCCCTGTGGGGTGTACCTCATGCACACACATCCAGCACCTGTAAAGTCCACAACAGTACCTCACCAGGAGTATGACAGAGCTGGAACACATGTAATGTGTAGTCTGATTAAACAGAGTGCAGCTCCACACACTGCCATGCTGTCCACCCAGATGCAATCTGTGCTTGATGTAGAAAGCCATGTCCAAGCTGGAATCAATGCACATGCTGCACCTTGTACAATCTGAATGGCAGGGAGCTATGCACATGAGGGACCTGAACCCCAGCACTGACATATATAGGACAGGCTGTACTGCATTATCCAAAACACAGAAGCCACCCCCACACATGAATAAACTACCAGTACAGGTTGTCCATAGAGACACTGGTTGAGTCCCCTCAACAGGAATCCTAATGAGTGGATGGGAGATGGGAGGTTTACCCTGGGTATCAATGTTATGTCACAGGTAGACAGAGGCACAGTATACTAAACAAGACATATGACATGGCAAACTATGCTTACAATGTGTTGATGGACAAACACATTCTCCGACTAGCATTAGGTCAAGATACCTCTTGAACACAGCCAGCAAGGTGCTCTGCCTCAAATGGACCAGGATTGTATTCCACAGCATAGGGAGTCTCCGGTGATAACTCCATCCCTCCAACATGTCCAACATACATCCCTGCTAAGGTGCAAGTCACCTGCACTAGTGGTTCAGGTGGATCTTCTGAGTCTGAGGTGGAGCATGTCCATTAATCTCTGTTTGGACATGGCCTCGCATGTCAGGCACATGTCACCTCTAAGCAGATGGTATGTGAGTGAATAGAGTGTGAGTGTCTTCAATCTGGCAGCATATGACAGCTGTTGGGGTTCCTTGATCCTTTAGGTGGGCGACAGTCAGGGTGTCTCCAATTGCTGCAGATGTTGGGTGAGATACAGCCAGAATAGGCCATTCGACTCGATCACCGGTCTGATAAGTGAAGAGTACAGGGGAACAATGACCCACTAGATCTGGATGTGAATCCCATCCTGATCAGGTGGGCAATGTAGAAGGTCTTCCTAGCCACTTTAGCAATGTGAGTCTCAGAAGAATGGCGACTGTCAACCTGGGTCCCCAGGTCCATGATAACCTCCTCTGTGCTTAGAGGATTGCCACCTATATGGTAGCTTGGGGTCACCTTGCTTTTCCTGAAGGGTATGTCTACACATGTTGTGCACTTTGACTTCAGGCCATGGCCCTGGCACCAGCTATCAGTTACTGTGAGTCCCTTCTGAAGGATATCTGTGTGTGATGCACTGTCCACTATGGTGCCCAGTGTGCAGTCATCTGCTAACATTGTCATCCAAAGTCCTTCCATGTTGGCCTGTACTTCTGGGAAGTACATGACAAACAATGGGGGCCAAGGACTGAGCCCTGTGTGACACCACCTGTGACCAGCCTGGAGTCTAACATAGTGCCAGCAACTCTAACCCTGTGGGTCCCGTCCTTAAGCCAGTTTGCAACCCATCTTGTGACATATGGGTTTACATTTCAGTTGTTAGGGTTTTCCACAATACCTGAGTGGGGTATTGTGTTGAAAGTGTTTGCAAGGCCAAGGTAGGCTGTATGGACTGCCTTTCCCCAACAATGGCCTAAGTGACCAATTTGAAGATGTCAACCCAGTACAAAAGGCATGATCTGCCCTGACCAAGCCAAAATGGGATGGGTACAATGTCTGCATGTCCCCTATATCTTTGTTTATGAGCTCAATTATGATCCTCTCCATAGATTTGTAGACTACACTTGTTAAGCTTATGGGGCAGCAATTAACAGGGTCTGTAGAGGCACTGCCTTTGTGCAGATGTGCACAACTGGACCCTAACCAGGCTGTTGTGCACACTATGGAAATGTAAAGCAGTGATAGGACTAAAGCCCAGGATACTGACCACCACAGTGAAAGTACTGAAACACTACACTAGACAGTGCTACAGTGTTAGGTCAGTATGAACGGATGTTGACAATTGTGTGCAAAGTATCCCATGCAAAACCTGCAGGCACAGTATACTCCCTGTTTTGTTCACACAAAAGCATTGGACAGTAACTACACAACATGGCACAGAACACACAACCATAAACTGGAGGTATTTGTTGAAGGTCACACTCATCCACAAATGTGATGGGCTGCAGAGTTCAACATATGTAAAGCCCACACTGGGCATGCTCACACACTTAGATAAATGAGACATCTTTCACACAACATGCCATGGGAAGGCTGAACTGGGCATGCTCACACACTTGGTCCAAATGTTACCCCTAGCAAATGTGAAAACACACCAGAGGATGCTCATCCCCCTTTCTAGACACTGATGATGTCAGCACCCTATAAGTATATTGGAGAAAAGGATTCTCTCAGTAATTTGAATAGCGAGCTGTGCTAATGCGTCCGTCTGTAGTGTCATAACATAGTTAGGTAGGGGTTTGAATCCAGCAGGTGGCAAGTGTGTGTGAAGGGGGGTAAGTGTGTGTGTAAGTGTGTATGAAAGAAGCGTCCCTTTTGGCAACTGGGAAAACACACCAGAGGATGATCATTCCACTTTCTAGACTCTGATGATGTCAGCACCCTATAAGTATATTGGAGAAAAGGATTCTCTCACTAATCCGAATAGCGCGCCGTGCTAATGCGTCCGTCTGTAGTGTCATAACATAGTTAGGTAGGGGTTTGAATTCAGCAGGTGGCAAGTGTGTGTGAAAGGGGGTAAGTGTGAGTGTATGAAAGAAACATCCCTTTTGGCAACTGGGAAAACACACCAGAGGATGATCATTCCACTTTCTAGACTCTGATGATGTCAGCACCCTATAAGTATATTGGAGAAAAGGATTCTTTCAGTAATCCGAATAGCGCGCCGTGCTAATGCGTCCCTCTGTAGTGTCATAACATCGTTAGGGAGGGGTTTGAATCCAGCAGGTGGCAAGTGTGTGTGAAGGGGGGTAAGTGTGTGTGTAAGTGTCTATGAAAGAAGCATCCCTTTTGGCAACTGGGAAAACACACCACAGGATGATCATTCCACTTTCTAAACTCTGATGATGTCAGCACCCTATAAGTATATCAGGGGAAAGGAAATCCCCCAGTAATGCGAATAGCGCGCTGCGCTAATGCATCCGTCTTTAGCGTCTTAACATAATTAAGTAGGGGTTTGAATCCAGCAGGTGGCAAGTGTGTGTGACGGGGGTTAAGTGTGTGTGTAAGTGTGTATGAAAGAAACGTCCCTTTTGGCAACTGGGAAAACACACCACAGGATGATCATTCCACTTTCTAAACTCTGATGATGTCAGCACCCTATAAGTATATCAGGGGAAAGGAAATCCCCCAGTAATGCGAATAGCGCGCTGCGCTAATGCGCCCGTCTGTAGCGTCTTAACATAGTTAGGTAGGGGTTCGAATCCAGCAAGTGTGTGTGAAGGGGGGTAAGTGTGTATAATTGATATATCCCTTTTGGCAACTGGGAAAACACACTACAGGATGCACATACCCCTTTCTAAATGATATCACAATTATGTATGGCTTTTGATTACAGACATGCCATGTGTGTTGTGCACACACAGAATGCCCATGTGTGTGGGTTGTCCCTCACAATAATGCATGACATTGATTACACCGGTTATGGCAATGAACACATGATGTGTGTGTGTGCCAAATACACATATGTACCTGTGACTTTCAATAGTTACCATGTGTGATGCCTGCCACATGTGAATACATGGTATTTGCACAGGGTAACATTATGACCGTGGTCTTCTGTGCAGATGCTGCATGTGGGATGTGTATATACAGTGTGAGATGTAGATGCTATCAGCCTAGTAGTGAGGGATGCACACCTGGTCTGGGGCATAAAGTCTACATGTTGTTGATGTACAGGAGCTGCATGTTCTCACCTGTTGTGGGAGTTGTAAGACAGTATTCCATAGCAATGCAGTGACTGCATGCTAAGAACCATTCAGCTAGGGTGTTGTAGCTACACTTATTCATTAGCATTCAGTAATTTGTCGGAATCCCTGGTGAGGGTCTGATGCCAACCAAGGTCAGGGGTCTACCAGCCTGTGTCACTTGCTCAGTGATCCCTTCCATGTTCCCTATCATGTATCCCAGTGAGCGACATCCCACATCAGCTGTGGTGGCATGGACAATGACTGAGTCATATGTGTCCATGCATCTGACTGACCTGTATGTTGTTGTTACAGTTTGGCCATGTGTTTCCATCTCATACATGTGATGTACATCAATGGGTAGGGGATAGGGTTGACTGTGTACATGTGGCAGCTGTGACATTACTACATGACACACATATTCCACAACTGTACCATAGAGGTGACTGACAACTGACCTTTGCACATGCTCCCGGAGTATTGAGATTACATTGGTGATTGACAGCACATAGGGCCAATGGTGAAAAAGAGACATAGGTCCATAGGTTTGTACAGGGATATCTGCCCAGGGCATGTATCCACCTAGCCAGAATGTGTGTGCCTTTCAACATGCATTGTGAATCTGTCTTGCTATGCCCTTTTCCAAGGTTAGTATACTGTGCCTCTTTCTCACAGTGACACATAAGTGATACCCAGGATAACCCTACAATGTCACATCCAGTCATTAATATCGCTCTTGAAGATAGTCACTGAGTCAGTCTGCCTAACCTCTATTGGGATAATAATCAGGAATGAAGGGAGCCTCTGAGTTGTGAATGTGCCCCTCCACCATGTCCTATGTATATCACTCCTGAGGTTCAAGTATTTCCAGCGTGTATCCTGGTGGGATCTGGATATTCTGAGATGCAGCATGGCCATTACGTGAGGGTATGACCTGGCCTTCTATGTCAGGCACAGATTGCCTATGAAGAGGCAGTATGTCACTGAGTAGAGCTGCTGCTACTTTAACCAGTCAGTATGTGGCATCTGTTTGAGCACTTTGATCCCCTTGTTGAGGTACATATGTGGTAGCTCCAGTTGCTGCAGGTGTCTGGTAAGGTGCATGCCAACAGGTTCATCATAGTCAATTATGGGCATGATGAGGGATGAGTAAAGGGGCACAATGTCCTCCCCTGGCCTACATGTGGATCCCATGATGATGTGGCCCATATAACATGCTTACCTAACCACTTTGTCCATGTTGTTGTCAAATGGTAGAATGCTATCAACCTGCGTACCCCAAGGTCCATAATTCCTTGGTCTGCGCTTACTGGATTAACACATATGTGGTACGTTGTGGTCACTTAGTGTTTGACAAAGCGGATGACTATACTCTTTCTGTCATTCACGTTGAGGCCATAGCTGTGACACAAGTCGTGTGTTTGCAAGAGTCCCTTTTGGAGGATGCGTGTGTTAGCTGGTGAGTTGATTATGGTGTTCGGTCTGCAGTCACCTGCGACTTGCTGAGCCACAGTACTTCCATGTTGGCCTGTACCTATGACAAATATATAATGAACATGACAGCTCCTAGGGCTGTGCCTTGTGGGACACCACTTGTACCAGATTGGAGGCTGACATGGCTCCAGCAATTCTACCATGTGTGTTCTGCCCTTGAGCCACTGTGCAATACCCATAGTGACATAGGGGTTAATATGTACACTGGCGAGCTTCCCTAGAATGCACAAGTGGGGTATTGTATCCAAGGCTTATGCAAGGTCCAGGTAGGCTGTGTGGACCTCCTACCCCTTGACAGTGGCCTTGGTGACTGTTTCAAAAAAATCAAACAGGTTTGATAGGCAGGATTTGCCATTGACAAAGCCAAACTGTGTATGGTGACATGTCTGTAGGTCCACAATATCTAGATATGTGAGGTTCATGATGATCCTTGCCATAGCTTTGCAGACAAAGCTATTCAGACATATGGGGCGAGTAGTGTCCAGGATCCGTGACGGCACCACCTGCATGTTGAGGGACCACTGTTGCCGTATGCCACTCTCTGGCCACATATTGTGTATTAAGGCTGGGATTGAACAGTGGTGTTATGTCTGGGTGTAGCTCTTCTTGTGGTTCATGTAGGACACAGCCTGGGACACTGTCTGGTCCCATTGATGCAGTGTTTATTGCTTTGGGAAGGGCATCTCTTACCTGAGCATCTGTGATGTCAGGGGGGGAAGCACTGTGCTGCGAGACATATTTTCCCTTTTGGTGTGGTGGGGAGAGAAGGCAGCATTGAACCTGTCCACTAGGATGATGGCAATGTCTGTGTGTTTTATATTTTGTGTGACATATTGGATTACCTCTGAGCATATCTGGGTAGTACCACCCAGGTTACTAACATAACTACAGGCAGCCTTGTGATTATCCTCAGTGGCTTGTGGAATCCTCTCTCAAAGATGGCCTTAGACAATCATATGGGTGCCTGTAGTTGTCTTCCAATACTCATCAGTGGTGCCTTCACACTTTGGGAGGTTGTTGTATCATGTAGTGGCATCATCCTTCTATTGTATAGTGTGTTTATGGCTGGTGTCCGGCCCCCAGGACATCTGCCTTTGGAGAATTGGGTCATGCTTTCATATGTGGCTTCATGATCCATGCATTCCTGAATGTGTCCACAGAATGCCTCTATACAGGTATCTGCAGTCTGGTCCATATTTTCAACAGGCCTTGGGCCTTTGAAGGTATCCACATCATTTATGAGGGGTGTGCACTTGCTTGACATGAGCTGTTGACAGACGTGCCGCCCTCCAGACAGAGCAAGGTGAGGGTCACAGTCAGCTACCTGTTGGGTGATAGAATGTGCCACATAACACAGGCACACAGGTCACTCCACAGCAAGTACAGCTATGAGGCAGACATTGTCCATGCTGGTGCAAACAACCTGAGATGTACCTCCCTGGACCACATGGAAAGAGACACAGAGGAGCTCTTACAGCACCCTCTCAAACTCAGGACTCCCACACAGCCTTCATGCTGACACAGGAGAGTTTAGATTACTCTGCAAACACCATCATACTGGGTGATGCCAGCTACCCAAACATAGACTGTGAACATTACACAAGCCACAATACCCAAGCTCTAAGGTTCCCATTGATCAGACATTCTTTGGCTATGGAACAGGTAACCAACCTTCCCACAAGAGGGGCAGATATACTAGAGCTGATCTTTACAAACATGAGTACAAACTGCTCACCACTGGGAGTATATCCCTCATTGTTGCAATCAAACCATATACTAATCACACTGGAGTTCTGGATCCTCCACATATGCAAACCTCCAACACATCGATGTGTGTGTGTGGGAAATGTCCCTATTAGCAACCGTGACAGTATCGTACAGGATGCAGATCCCCCTTTTGAAACACTGATGATGTCAGGACTGTATAACTATATCACCTGTAGTAAAGTCCTCCAGTAATTTGCATAGCGCGCTCTGCTAATGCGTCTTTTTTCAGTGTCATAACGTAGTTAGGTAGGGGTTTGAATCCTGCAAAGGGAATGTATGAGTGTGTTTTATGTGTGTGCACTATGCTGGGAGGGTTAACTGCCTTTTGCCAACTGGGAGAACACACTACAGGGTGCACATCCCTCCTCCTACACACAGATGATGTCAGCACCCTCTAAGTACAGCATTAGTAAAGATTTTTCCAACTACTGCAAATAACACACTCTGCTAATGTGTCTGTTTCTACTGTCATTGCACAATTAGGTATGGGTTTGAATCTTGCAAATGGAAAGTATGTGTTTTACTGTTGGTGGGGTTAGTGTGTGTGCACAATGATGGGGTGGGATGTGGCTTTTGCCACATGGGGCTATGCACTGCAGGGTGGTCATTACCCTTAACAAGCAGTGATGTTGATAGCACCCTATACAAACAAAACTACAAAACAGAAGGTGGTGGTACTGATAACACATGTAAGGTAACACTTCTTCAAGTAATGTCCACAAAACGGAGTAGGATAATCAAACAATTCTTTTATTCTATACAGACAACATGACAACAGACAACTAACTGCCAGTACTCAGTATAGTGTTACATGCTACTGTAACACGCACATGTACTCGAATATACCTAGCTAGTGTTCTGAAGCCTGAATGTGGCAAGTGTGTGGATGTGGGATGTGTCTGTGTGTGCATTTCTGTATGGGAAACATGTTTGATGTGGCAATCAGGGTACTACAGTACCTGATGCACATTACATCTTCCAACTGATGAGGTTGCCTGCACCCTGTGAGTACAGGTAGAGAAGGGGATGCCAGTAGTAAACAACATAGTGCACTTCTGAAATGTGTACCTGTCATGTATCAACAGCTACTCATGTAGGGTGATAAATAATGGGAATGGCAGGTGGGCGTGTGCATGTGTGTGGGTAGCAGGGTGTGTATAAATGCATGTGTGACAGAACAGATACATGTAGCTGAATCTACATAACAGCACAAGATGTGCATTGCCATAGTCAATGTTAGCATGTGATGGTGTGCAGCTGGTACACTTTGTTAAGTAGTATGGGTGCAGATAACAATTGAGGACATTCATACAGTTACTGCAGCAGGACTGCTGGGATATACAGACATTTATACTGCAACAGTCAACAGTTACCGACATGTTACTACTTATACACATCTATGTAGTCACCCTGTGCATCAGCAACGTGTTTACCTTTACCTGCACCGATGTTGTAGTATGCAGGAGGTGGCACAGTGTCATCATATGCACAGGGTGTGGGTTAGGTATGCCCAAGCCGGCCACTGGTAACACCAATTGACATGTGGGTGTATGTGTGTTTGTGAGGGGCAGCAGTACAGGGTGGACCGTTGTTGGTGCAGTGTGTGTGTGTGTATGTGTTTGCCCTAGGTGTTAGGTTTCTGCATGTGTGTAAGCACGCACAGTCCCACATAATGGCTGCCATGTACAGGGTTTTGTGGACAGCCACAGACTGCACCTGTCAGGTCATCCAGATCAGTGTCTGTGGGCACGGACACGGTACCTGTGCCTGGCAGGGGTGCTACGGACCGTATCCGCTACTAACCCAGACTGGGTACTGTCATCGGAAGCAGGGGTGTGTTGACTGGACACAGTTCCCTGTTGGGACTGTCCAGAGCCACGTGCACGTGGTCTCCTGGGGCGTCTGGATGACAGTACAGACCCAGCATTGCTGGGGCTGGTGCTGGCACTTGAGGCGCGCGAGTGGGCCTGTTGTCGTCCGCGGCCACTGCCAGCTGGTGCTCTTGCTGGCATACGCCACGTCGACATCATAGCGCACACCATCGCCCTGGCCCATGGACATCTGGTTGTGGAGCAGCTGTTCTATGCCCCCACAACGTCTGTCAACGACATTTGTGAAGTTACGGATAGCATTCGCAACATCACGCATGCCGTCTGTCATGGCTATGCGACATGCTCTCAGCTCCCTCAGACCCTGTCTGGTGTACCTTTCCATACGTGCCTGTGCCTGCATGACAGTTCTAAACATAGTGGAGGTTGACATACCTTCTTGGACACGTCGGCCAGAGGCAGTACGGCCACGGATGCCCCCACGAGAACCCATGGGCGACTGTCTGCGTGGTACCATTAGAGGCCTCTGCTCATGGCTGCCTTGTGGGGATGCATGTACCACAGGTACCACATTACCCTGATCTATGCCCACTGCTGACTGTCCATCACCTAGGGACAATGGTGACAAAGGATGTAACGGCAGGATGACTGTGTGCATTGACGGGGTTGAAAGCTGTGTACTGTCAATTGGCTGACCAATGGCGGACCCAGACACACCTTCCTGCACCATTACAGACATTTCATCATCATCAGTACCTGGGGCACAAGATTCAGGTTCCCTGCTGCAGGTCACCAGAGCAGCACCAGAACCTACGGGAGGAAAACATGGAACACAGATTACAGTCTCAATACATATTTGAAAGAGATGCACTTCAATACTAATGCACACATTCAGAAATGGACACATGCACTCATGGACACTAACACACATGCACACTTGGGCACAGGCACACTTGCACACATGCACACCCACAGTAAACACACACATCAGTACCGTGTTACACTACTCAATTTACTACCTGTCAATTACAGTTATTGTGAACACAGTCACCAGCATGTCTACTACAGAGTTACACTACTCTTCCTAGTTTTATAAATTGTTTTACAGATAATGTTAAAAAGACTCACCTGCATGTATGGCCTGCCTCATTGCTAGATGGGAGGGACCTGGAAGTGTGAAGAGAGTAATGTCAGTGGGCACGTGTGCCATTCGTTTTGCACATGATACAGTACAGTAGTACACTAGTTCCCTTATACACATCAGCTGCACATCATGTCTGTATATATATCATGATGACAGATACATACCACATGCACACCTTATGCGTGCATGAAGTAACAGCGTACAGAACAGTCATATGTACATACCAGGAGTTAACTCTAATCTCACCCTTACCTCTCTTCAAATGTCAACTCAAACTGTACTTCCAAAACCACTGGCTTTGTTCTTCTTGGAGTCCAGGCTAACGTCCCTCTCCCTACCCTCTCTTCACCTTTAACCCCTCATTGTGCATAGAAACTAGCTTCTACCCTGTTTCTTTCACCTTGATGTCCTTCTATGCTCTGACCTACTTCTCCCATCCCTCCCACCTCCTCTTGACTGTCTTCCTTCTTTTCCTCACTTCCCTTCTTGACGCCTGCCTCTTCCATATCATTGTATCTGTCATACTCCTTCTACTTCTCTACCCTTCTGAGCCCTAACTATTATGTATATGGCTTTTGCCTTATTGCATAACCATTATGCTTTAGGTAGGATTGCTTTGAAACCAACGGTACATTGTGTATGACTCTAAACTGTTTGACTTCCTTACATGTATCTGGTACAAGTATGGCACCAATACAGTTCTTTTGTAAAGTCTCTGTATACCACAGTGAATGCTCACCACGTTGAGTGTTAAAGGAAGTAAATAAAATCCACAGATATCAGATGCTGATGTACGTATAGCACAATCACAGCTCAATCTTCCTCGATCAAAAAATCACCACGTGCAGCAGCAGTAATAGTCAAAGATAAAAATCTTTTATTCACAGTAAGCGCTTTAAGCCTGGCTTCCTCAGACTGTATAACAACAAGACATGGCTAAAGCATACATTTAAATACTCTAAAACCACTGTTCATTGGTTAGAGTCCACAGACTTGTCATGAAAAACAATACAGCTCTAACCGGAAATGACTGACATAAACATGCCCATACGCTAACGTGAATTCTTTTAAACAAATGGAAAAACAAAGATATATAAAAGTATATGAATATATGACATTAAAATGAAGCATGAAGCATTCAATGTTAAAATCCAAGTGCTGTCTTTTATACTAGAACTATATAGGCTCTGTACTGTTCGAGCCTATTAAAAAACATGTGTATATCTCAACGGAGAACTCCTTATAAGTATGCGCGAACAAAAACAAATAAATTGTTAGCGTCAATACATTTAAACAAGAACTTGGTTACCTGAGAGTACTCATCTATAGAAGAGATGCAATATCAGTAATCCAACTTGGCATTTAGAATCATATACCAACTCTGAATTACAGCAGCTAAAGTGGAGGTTGTTGACGATCGTACAACTACGCATGGCGATGATGTCACCACGTGTAAAAACAGGGGATGACAAAATTAAAACAACAAACAGCAAACATTCCATATGTGTATGCATGTGTTCATCTTCTTAATCAAACATTATTTTAGACATGTTGATTATATAAGGATAGAAACGAGTGTGTATTATATTCGCATATCTTGAAAATGCGTAAGACAATGAACATGACAGACACCTAACACAATTCTCTGAGCTACTTTTGAATAAACGAAGCTCATATACAATCCTAACCTAAGAAGAATTCACGTTAGCGTATGGGCATGTTTATGTCAGTCATTTCCGGTTAGAGCTGTATTGTTTTTCATGACAAGTCTGTGGACTCTAACCAATGAACAGTGGTTTTAGAGTATTTAAATGTATGCTTTAGCCATGTCTTGTTGTTATACAGTCTGAGGAAGCCGTCAGGCGAAAGCGCTTACTGTGAATAAAAGATTTTTATCTTTGACTATTACTGCTGCTGCACGTGGTGATTTTTTGATCGAGGAAGATTGAGCTGTGATTGTGCTATACGTACATCAGCATCTGATATCTGTGGATTTTATTTACTTCCTTTAACACTCAACGTGGTGAGCATTCACTGTGGTATACAGAGACTTTACAAAAGAACTGTATTGGTGCCATACTTGTACCAGCTACTGTTGTTTTTTTTTTTTTTTTTTTTTTTTTTGTTTTTTATTTACTCCTTCGATTTTGCTGGTATTACACCCCGAGTTTTGGAACAGTTTGTTTACAGTTCCTTACATGTATGTTGATTTAATTAACAGGCTGGTGTACAATTCTATTATGTTGGCTGTCTGTATTGACAACTTGTCTGTCTGCCTTTATTACGTTATGTGTGGAGCTTTTCTCCACAGGCCTCTACTGAAAATGAACTTATATCCAGCTAGACTATCTGGGTCAACAAATGTAAAAGTAATAACAATAAATGAATATGGCATCTTACCTGCACGCTCGCTGTCTTGCTGCTGTGTGGATCCAACCTCCATCAGGATGCATGATTGTTGCTGTTGTTCTGGGGCTGGATCCACAACACTTAGCATTAGCCCCTCCTGTCTGGTGAGGGGGATGTGTGGCCACCCCACCTGTGGCAACCTGTTGCCTGCGGATATCTGCAGCACGCTGGTGGACATTTCTTATCAAATCACTGCAGTGATGTCTCACCTGCTCATATGTCCTATCATGCATGCCAACATCATTTATCCTGCTAACGAGGTTTTGCCACAGTGCAGACCTCTCCTGCTGATTCTGGGTGGTGCGTGAGAACAGGATGGCATAGTCACGCACCAGGCTGTGGTGGATCACGTCATCCTCTGCAGCAGAGTAGGCAGGATTCCTTTTAGGTGCCATGTCTATCTGGAAAGGTACACAAACAGGTTATCAGCATAGTATCTCAACAATACATGGTACACATTCTATACAGGAGTGTTAACTTCTACTTATTACTGATTGGTTAAAACCTGATTACAGTGTAGCTATCATTCTATGTCATTTGTACTAAGTACTTGGCCTTCAGACCAGTTGTTTTACATTAGGGAGGTTGGTGGCAAGCACTGTGGTGGCAGGACACATATCTTTCATCCATTGAAGTTGGAAACTGCTGATTGTGGGCCCAGTGTACAAGTGTATTACTTCTGGTATGGGCAGTTGGCCTTCAGGCCAGTTATTTAACATTAACGAGGTTTGTGGTCTGCACTCATGTGTGACAATAGGCTGTACTCTGCCATTCATAGCTGTGGACATCTGGTTTCAGGTTTATAGTGCCTGCATATCTGAGCTGTATCTTACTGACATTGCTACACCTTGTTTGTTGTAGCAAACACTACATCCAGGCCTCCTGGATCTACCTTTGTTTATATGCTTGTTATCTGTTAGCTTGTTATTTCACTGGTATGCTACTTCCACATAGTACACATCTTCTCAACACATCTGTGACTCACTACTGTTATCTGCATTGCTTACTGTACGTACTTCCATGTTACACATGACAGCAAGTGACTGCTTGTCATTGTTGCATTTACTTAATTGTGACACATTGCACTTAGGTTACCTGGCATTTGCTCACTGACACTTTTATATCAGTCAGCAGTTGTAGGTAATGTCAGTACACCCTCACTCCCCACTGGACCTTGTTTTCAATCATTAGTGATTACAGAGTTCACAATAGTATTCTAGCATGTCCAGAGGTCAGTTGTCAGTTCCCTCCCAGTCCAGCTGGTGAGTGTGGTACTCCAGAGACAATGTTAGAACAGATGCATGTACACAGACAACCCCCTCCTCCTAACAACAAATTCAAACTCATGTGAGTGGTGCAACCATATACCAGACTGGAGGCTAGGCTCTGTCTACTCAATACCGCCATAACCAGTCAGGTGGCAAAGGGGATCACTCACTACACTTCCAGTCTCACGTAGACCTACCACAACAGCGGACCTAACACATGATCACACATGATCATACTTGTAGGCTCAGACCACAGCTCTGCCTATGCAGCAGAGACCTCCTAAGTAGACATCCAGGCAACCACTACCACATAAATGAACATGTGCAACACATATCACACAAAGCCAATGTGCTGAACACTCACTGCCATTAACAGTTAACAACACACCTCATACACCTGTACTAGGTGCCTCTATCATCAGGCACACTCACATCACGTTCACCAGGCTTAACGAGGTGAGGGTCACGGTGTGCAGCCTGTCAGGCACTATGACCTGCCACATAACACAAACACTCAGGTAACCCCAAGGCAGGTACAGGTATGACTCAGTCAATGTCCATGCTGCTGTGAATGGCCTGACACATTCCTCCCTGGACTACATGACATGAGACATTACAGAGCTCTCTGAGCAGGTAGCCCAAGACAGTTTGACCCTGACCTTGAGTAGCATCCTACCCTCACCTAGAACGATGCCACAATATCAAGGCACAATGATCCCTTCCAACAATTGACTGACATACTGGTGTCATTCACAGGTGTGCCAATGCCTGCCATCTTGGGGTGGTATGCTTTGCTAGGGACAGCTTGCACCTGTCACCACAGTCCTATTGACATTTGGCGGAGCCTCCTGCTACACCCATAGTGCCTGTATTAGGCAAGGCTCATAAGGTAAACCCACATCCATTTGTATCACAAAGGGTGAGGAAGTAAGAGTGATGCTACTCAACACTGGACGTCTAGACCCAAGGATGCACGCACTCAAAACCCTACCTAGCATTCTGGACATCGATATCTGTGCAGTAACATGAACCTGTTTCAGGTTTCACAGGAGCACACCAGTACTACCACGTTATAGCTGTTACCATTCTTGTTGGCCCCAACACTTGAACAAGGGAGGGGGAGTATCAGTATTCAATGCAGATTCCCACGCCGCCACATTGGTGGCACAGTACAACATAGGTGTTAGGCCATTGAGTACAGAAGACGTAGTTGGGGACCTGGGGAAGAAACATGGTAGCGGTCTGTCATTTGTCTACCACATGGCCAACGTGGATTGACAGACATGTTACATAGCCCAGCTAATCATGACTGATTCACATGTATGGCAGGGGAGGTCATTGTGCCTCTTTACTCATCCATCATCAGGCCTATAATTGAGTACAATGCACCTTTTGGGATGTACCTAACCAGACACCTACAGCAACTGGTACAGGACAACAGTACATCATCAAGGGGATGCAATGGCTCACACAGATGTCATATGCTGCCCAGGTAAAGTGAATCCAGCTGGACTCAGTGGCATACTGCCTGTTCAGAGGCAATCTGTGCGTGCCATATACAGCCATGTCCTACCTAGCAGTAATGAACGTGATGCACCTCAGGCAATCAGAGTCCCATACAGCCACATGCTCAGGAGAGCTGGACCTCAGCACTGACATACATGGACATGCTGGAGGGGCATATTCTAACCGAGGCTCCCTTCACTCTGTAATGAGCTCACACTACTGGTTAGGCAGAGTCCCTCATTGACTCTCTTCCATAGGAATCTGGATGAGTGGATGGAGATCATAGTTGTACCCCAGGTATCACTTCTATGTCACTGTTAGACAGAGGCACAGTATACTAAAGTCGGACAAGGGCATAGCAGCATAACCTGTGATTGGGTGGCAAAAGACAAACACATTCTACTAGGCTTACCAATGCCCTAGGGCAAATAGCCTAGTATGAACCTATGAACTGTTCATTCTCAACTGTTTGAGCTCATTACAGAGTGAAGGGAGCCTCTCAGTTAGGAATATGCCCCTCCAGCATGTCCATGTATGTTCTATTCAGTCGCTTACCGCTTGCTCAGAGGTGACCTTTGCCTAACATACAAGGCCATGGCAAACCCAGATTTGATGAATATGCTTCACCTCAAAAAATCTAGATCCATCAGAGCCACAAGGGCGGGAGACTTAAACCTCGACACGGCTATTAATAGGACGTGCTGGAGGGATAGATTCATCACCCAAAGACTCCCTATGCTGTGGAACAAAATCATGGTATATGTGAGGCAGAGCACCTCGCTGGCCTTGTTCAAGAGAAATCTTGACCAATGGATGGGAGATCGCAGATATACCCCAGGGATTACCTCAGTGTCACTGCTCGACAGAGGCACAGCAAAATAATGGATATAGTTCCCCATACTAAAGGGGTGGCGTAAGCCACAAAACGATGGGCTAGGCTTGTAAATGCCCTCGGGCAGATAGCCTAGTATGAACCTATGAACATGTGTGTACTGCTATAGTACTTCTGCCATATGTTGCATGTGTGTGTGTTGTGGGGGATGCACAGGTAATGGCCAGATACTTCTGCACAGGTGACACGTCTGACACATTCTGGGTGTTCATCCATACATACTGGATGTGTGCTGCCATCCAACCCTGTGATGTGGACACACATTACTCAGCCTGGATATACATATCTGAACAACACCACAAGCACAGTACACTACCTTGCTATGTATGCATGTTATTACACAGTATTCAGTAGTTATGACAGTGATGCTATCCATGCAGCCCACTGGGCCAGTGGAAGCCACAACACACACCGCCAGCACCTTTGCATATGCTTACCACAGACATCCCACATACTGCATGTACTGTGCACACAGTTATCTAACCCAGAACAACTGCACACCACTTATTAATCCTGTCCAGTGGACTACAGATACAGGCATATTGTATAACATTAGTAGGAGGCTACTGCAGCACAGGGCAGATTCACATGACGGGAAGGCATCTGTTGTCTGCAGTGTTAAGATGCTTCACATTCACCAAATTCACAGATATTGGCAACATTGTTGCAGACAGTTTAGGTGCAGGTACCCCCCCCATTGTCCTACACACGTGTTATTAGTTATCCCAGATGACTGTAACCTCCCTATCCTCTCACATGTCCAGGTGAGAGCCACCCTCATCATTGCAGACCACATATCATCACTGTTACAAAATGGTATCCCTGGATGTGTGCTACATTCACCCCTGGAGGACATATCACCACATGACAGACTGATATTAATCCCTGGCCATACTACAGGATATGTACCTGAACAGTGCCATACATACACAGTGGTCCCACGCCAATGAGGAGGAACCTCTACTGACCCTGGGAACTACTGCATCATATGCACAACTGGCCTTGTGTTCTAAGCTATGGAAGTGTTAGTTATGGCCCACATGTACAACAATATTACATATGTTTATATTTCATGACTATGTACACACAACCTATCTCATGGACATACCTATAGATAGTGAACTATGATACATTTGGAGGTGTCACAGTATACACAGGATTAACCTGCTACTTTGCATTACCTGTGTTTGTGGCAGCTGTTGCTGTGCCAGTGGTGCTGCTTGCTGCTTGCTCCTTGCTGCTTGCTGCTTGCTGCTGCTTTTGCTGCTGGCAGTCCTAATATTTGTTTGGTTGTTTGGTTGTTTGGTTGTTTTCTCTGTCTCTCTCTCTCTCTCTCTTTATCCGTAGTGTTTGTGCAATGAATGTATTGCATGAGTGTAGTGTGGGTACTCAATGCTTTTGTAGGTATCTCCATAGGTCCATGTGATGGCCTCTGCACCAATTGTAAGGCAGCATTTGCTAATTGCATGCAGCTGGGTGTGTACTGATTGCATGTCTCACTGTGATTTCAGGACACTGCTATAAAAGGGTATGTGAGAGAGGCATTGCCCTTTCAGATTGTAGGGCGTGGACCATGCTGGTATGCTGTTGACAGTGTTTTGTGAGTGTGAAGGTTAGTACATCTCCCATGCTTCATGCTGTGTTGTAGATTCAGGTTGCTGCATTTATCTTGCCTGTTCCCTGTAGTGAGTGTGTATGCATACTGACACCTACAACTATATGTCATATGTATTGCTATATAAATATATATATATATATGTGTACATATACATACTTTCATATATGTACATTAGCTGACATTATTGGGTACAAGCTAACAATTAGCAGGGCTGTTTCTGTTAACACTACACTAGTATGGGAATCCAGTAATTGGGACTATAAAAGTCTGCATGACATGCTTTGGGTAGTAGACATACTATATTGCCTTTATCTTCATTCCTACTATTACATGTTCCACTTATTTAGCACTATATTCCTGTATGAGAGTCATGGCTTAGTGGTAGGTCATACAGACTAGTGTTACAATGGTCTTGTGGTAGGGCCTACTAGTATGCTCATATTCTGCTTTTGAGTTGAGTATAGGGCCTATCAATCAAAGTGCTGGAGGCACCTTTAAGCAGTTAAAGGGATTAGTAGGTCTCACAGGAGCCAGGCTGTGTTGCAGATTCTGGTTGCTGCATATATCTTCACTGTTTCCTGTAGTGAGTGTGTATGGCTACTGAGACCTACAACTATATTTCATATGTATTAATCTATATTTATATATATGTATGTGTAGATATACATACCTTCACATATGTACATTACCTTACGTTACTATGTACAAGCTAACAGGTAGCAGGGCTGTTTCTGTTCACACTGAACTAGTATGGGAATCCAGTAATTTGGCCATTAAAACTCTACCTGACATGCTTTGGATAGTACATCTCCTATATTGCCTTTATACTGATTCCTACTATTACATGTTATATTTATTTTAGCACTGTGCTCTTGTGAAGCAGGCATGGCTTAGTGGTAGGTCATACAGACTGATGTTACCAAGGTCCGGGGTTCGAGACTGACAGTGGGAATTTTATTTACTTTGCAAACTTTCAAACTGAGTACAGGACCTGTCAATCAAAGTGCTGAGGCCACCTTTAAGCAGTTAGAAGGGTAAGTAGGTCACACAGGGGTCAGGCTGTGTTGCAGATTCAGGTTGCTGCAGTTATGTTCACTGTTTCCTGTAGTGAGTGTGTATGGCTACTGAGACCTACGACTATATTTCATATGTATTAATATATATTTATATATATGTATGTGTAGATATACATACCTTCACATATGTACATTACCTTACGTTATTATGTACAAGCTAACAGGTAGCAGGGCTGTTTTTGTTCACACTGAACTAGTATGGGAATCCAGTAATTTGGCCATTAAAACTCTACCTGACATGCTTTGGATAGTACATCTCCTATATTGCCTTTATACTGATTCCTACTATTACATGTTATATTTATTTTAGCACTGTGTTCTTGTAAAGCAGGCATGGCTTAGTGGTAGGTCATACAAACTAATGTTACCAAGGTCCTGGGTTCGAGACTGACAGTGGGTATTTATTTTTCTTTCCAGACTTTCAAAATGAGTACAGGACCTGTCAATCAAAGTGCCATAAAGGCACTTTTAAGCACTTTAAACCAGGTCTGCTGTTTTTGGAGCTCACGACTTGCACTGGCGGTGAGCTCCGCTAACACAAGCGCACACCAGCTAATTTCTTTGAAAAAAAGAAAAAGGGGTGACAGGAAAGTGGTGAAAAGGGGTCACAAAGAGGGTAAGACAGTAGGGAAACAAGCGTGGGATTTGCAGGAGGGATGTAGGTAAGGCCCATAGATGCCCATGTCTTTGGCAGCAACAGCTGTGCATTTCCATGTATTTTGGTGAGACATTGGAAACCTTTCACCCCTGAGAGAGGTGTCAGGACAACATTAATATTTGTTGTAGAGCCAATTGTAATTAACTGTTTCAATGTCAAGCAGACATGTGTGCGACATGGACAGCTATGTATGGGGCGTAATTTTTTTGTGGGTACAGAGTGCCCTTTTTTTTTTTTCAGGTGAGAGTGGTATGTCAGGTGAAGGAAGTCGGTATAGCTGGGGAGGTAGGTTGGGTAGGTTAACAGACAAGACAGACAAGACGCATACAGGGCCGGTGTATGACACACGTGGGGGGGTTACACAATTGACGGGGACGGAGGTTGGGATTTCCAAGATGCATGAGCCCACAGATGGCAACAGTGGAACTGAAATCCCCACCCATAGGCAGTTGCCACTGTTCCTTCACAGCCCAGGACGGGGCTGTGCTGGGGGCTGTGTAGGCGGGGCAACGGCCGGGGCCGTTTGCTGTGCCACACAAGCCTCAAGCTGGCATAGGGGCCCAAGAACAGAGTCTTGGATCTCCCTTCGCACCACAGACTGGACACCTTGGAGGGTGAGTGGACGAACCCCTCTGGCCACACTTGCAGAGGGGGGACCGGCCCCATCCCCTGCAGCGCTTCCACCCGAAGGTGGCACAGGGCCACTGGAGGGGGGTCCGGCCTGGGCACTAGTGCCAGGTGCAGGCGCCAGCTGAGGTGGGAGAGGTGGGTCCGCTGGGACCCGCCTTCCCAAGCGTTCTAGGTTTGTGAGTTGTTATGTTAGTTTGGGTTAGTGGCATTTTATTCCATTCAGATTAGTTGTAACAGCATGCATTGGTATTCCCATCAAACAAACACCCAGATATTAACACCATTGAACAAGGGGCATATCAATATCACATGCATTATTTGAACAGAAATACACAGTCAAACAACATGCAGGGTTGATTAATGGCAACAGGCCATCAGATTTGCAGGTATGAACAGGGCACATGCACGAACAGACATGCATATATTTTTGAAACGGACAAATGTCCATGATTAATGAAATGTTCACATACCATTATTTAGTGGGTGTTGTTATATGGAATTATAGGGTTGGGCGGAGATAGAAAGTGATGACACATTCATATGTTACACATTGATTTACATTTGTATAAGGTACACAATTAAGTTGAGGCTGATGTTTCAAAATAAATTTTATTTGACTGTCAAGCTACACCTGTTACAAATACATCACTATCCTACTTATTTTGAATTTGATCAGATACATCATCCTGCTACACTTTGATGACAGGACAGGGGACAACTATGGCTGTTTAGTCTGTCAGATAATCATTCATTCTATCTGCAAATTGTTTACTGTAATCACCATATACAGCATTTGGCCTAGACATTCCAGATTCTGACACACTGAAATCAGTTTGGGATATTAAGTTGTACTTCCCACATGCATTTAGTTCTGTAGAAACACACTGGGGCTACTATATTCAGGGGTTATTACTACTTTATTTATTCATACATGACCCTTTCTGTCACTCTCACACATCCTGCAACTTCACAGTTCAGGTTGGTACTTCTAGGCTTTGTTCACATGTTAGACTGTTGGTGATTCAAACACTTTCCAACAGCCTCACTTCTGTCATGATTCAGCATTTCAACAGGGGATATATCTCACATATGACTACCTCAGATTCTAAAGCTGTACTCTTGGGACTACTGCAGGTTACACTATATTTAATTTATGGTGGGACATCTGTATTACAGCACTGTTTAATTCTATCAATTATATTTCCAGTTACACTTGCATACTGATGAACTTGTTGCATCCATACCTGCAAACTTACAATTCCTGCTTGCACATTATATTACTTTTAATCAATACACTGCAGTGTTCTGCTACATGCTACAGTACAATATTTATTTACAAGTAATGGGTGGGGTTACTAACCTGCATGGTGGTGCAGCCGCACCAGCCTACGGCCATACATCTCACGATTCACAGAGCGGACACCTGCAGCTGTAATACGAAAGAAGTAATATTGGACTACACATCTCCATGGTATCAGCCAGTTGAAATCCTTACATACATAAGCAAAATGTAACTTACTCAGTAGTGGGGCGTTGGGCATATCCCGGGCCTCCTGGATCCATTCGGTCAACTGGTCTTCCTTGCGTCGCTTCAGGTCTGCATGGTGGTGATGGACCTGCTCATCAGTGCATGGAATGCCAGTAGCACTGGTCAGATCATGAGCCAAATGGTCCCATGCCTCTGCCCTATACGCTCCCCATGAGACCTGGCCCTGCATGAGTTGGGCCTCGTGATGATAGACAAGGAGCCAGACCATGTATCTGGACTCCTCAACGCCCCAACGCTGTGCTCGAAAGCAACGTCCCTCACCTACTCCACTCATTCTAACTTCAGGTCTGTTCTACAATCGTTTCTGCTGTGTATTCCCGCCTATGGGGCTTATATATGCCGCTTTTCCCGCACATTTCTCTGATTGGCCGTTTTGGAATTGTATCTACTTCACTGAAAATGCTTTATCATGCTCCATTCTGGATTTTATCCCATATATATGCTATTTCTGCCTTTCTAGGTATTGTTGTCATGGCTTAGTGGTTTAGTACCTTGACTCTAGTGCATGGTATCCTGGGTTCGAATCTGACAACTGATTTTTGATTTTCCTGAAAGATATGAGTTGAGGACCTGTCAATCAAACATGCCAAAAGCACTTTTAAGCACTTAAAACCAGGTCTGCGCTCATTTGCGCGGAGGTAACGCATGCACACTGGCAGTTAGCTTGTGGGAGCGACGTGCAAACGGTGTGCGCTGGGATAAACCTTAATTGGCTAGTGACACACATGTTCAGCTAAGCACAGCTAGTTGCAAATGGTTTCAGCCTATTAAACCGGTGCTTAGCAACGGGCATGCAGTTTGCAGCTTTTTAAACACTACTCAGCTACGGGCACTCCGTCTCACAGCAGCTTAGCTATCAGTACATTTCTGACTATTTTTAGTATTGTGTTACTTCGGAATATATGCTCCATTTCATTCCATTTTACAAAAGGGAATACATTTACATTTGTACAATACTGTCAGGGGGCTTTTTCGTGCTTATTTACAAAAAAAAAGGTTGCTGTGGGGGCTCGAACCCCGCCTGACTACTCTTAGGCCGGCAACTATACCGATAAGCTATTACTTCTTGGCTTACTTTGCATATTTAGTTCTTATATCCTTTTCCACTGACTGCTAACTGTGATTGCGCTAGTAGCACACCCGCACACACGGGCGCACACAGTAGCAAACATTTACGGGGTTTAAAAAAAAAAAGGTTTTAATTTAATTTTATAACATCTCTTCACTTTATACAGTGATGGTCTATCGGGGCATGTGTTGTGTAGTGTGTTTATTAACATTTCCATGGCTGTTTACTTTCAGCCATTCTAGTCTTCCGGGGGCGTGTCCGCTTGCAGGGCTTAGCCTACAGACACGCCCCCTACTCTCTTACATGGACCGTGTAAGAGTTGCTAGTGTGATTCAGCATGCCTCATGCACCTCATGCATATGCATGACATGCTGACATCACACAGTTTCACTGCAGCCTCCGTGTAAGAGTTATAACTTACACGGAGGCTTCCTGAATTTGGCCCTTAATGTATGAAGCAAAATTTTGGACACTTGAAATATTGACTTCCAGAGGACATATTAATAGAAGAAAGTCCGGCTGCACTTCAGTGACTGGACTTTTTTCTATTTATATATGCTCAAATTACAACAGGCACGGTGGTTAAGCTGACAAATCAGCGTGCACATTTTTGGATACTAATGAGCTATTATTGAATAATATTAATTAGTTCATAGTCCATCATACTCAATTGTTTTATTTCAGTTCCTTTGCTTTAGCTTGATGCTAACTAAACCACAGATATCCATATTCAATGTGTTTAAAATCTGTTATTTTTGTAATAATGTAATGAGTATTACTAATCAGATTAACATATGGTGCAAGTAATATTTTCAGCATGTCCCCAATTTTATTGATTTATGTTATGAACATTATTGCTTTTTGTGATGACCATTATTTATGAAATTTACATATATGGTAAATATTCTCAAAATGATTTCAGATCTGGCAAAGCTTATTGAAAATGTATTTGTGTTGCTGCTTTTATACAATATATTAAAAAGGACCTCTGTGAATTTGTAAAATTGTTTTACATTGCATTATATTTTAGAACTATTGCCTGAATCATGGCTGAAAATAGTCTGTGGACCAGTCCACTTACCCAGTTAACAAATGTAAAATAAAGAAAGAAAGAAGCAAATGCAAAATTACATAAAAACTTTAAACTCCAGTCCTGTGTATCAGTTCATTCTTGTTTACATCAGTCTTTAGCAGCAAGCAACTGTATTTTATATCTCAGCTTCAAAGTAAATCCTGTGCCACATAAATACCGCAACTGCTCACATCAAAACCAAATGTATTATTCAGCTTCAAATCTTAGTAACAGTAACTAAAGTTCTCCTTCCTGGTCAGTACACAGTATGCTCTAAATGGACACATTGAAGAGGAGATAGTAAAAAAAAATACCCTGTATATGTTAGTTTTCACGGAAAAATAAAATATTCAATTATTTTCTTTAAAGTGGTTCTAGTCTATAAAATCTGTCCTTTGATGGATAGGGACCTACAAAAATTTATGTAGCTAGAATTCAGCTGTGATTGAGTTCTGGATAGAGTGACAAATGTTAGAAATGAAAATGTTCTGTCTCTGAAAGGAAATGGATAAGAACCACAAATGTAGAAAATGTCACACTATACAACCACATAGCAATAATTCCAAAGAAAAGACACAAGCCCCAAGAAAATGCAGACTATGAAATATATAAATTTAGCAGACCAAACAAAAAGAATATGTGTAAATATAGATTTATTATACCACGCCAAGAGCATTACATAGAAACTGTGAAACTGAGAAAACATGACACTGATAAAAATCACAATATAACAATGGAAAGGAAAATAAAGCAGGGACTGAACTAGATATGTCCCCAACAAGCTGCTTGACACTATTCAGTTACTTAAGACAGGTTTATAAGCTCATACGTGATTACTAGGCCAATGACCCAATGAGGCTTTTAAGCATATCCATGCTTCTGAATGTATCTGACGAGTTTTGATGCCATAGGGCAGAGATGGGCAAGTATTTACAGATGCCTTGGTCTAAAAGAGACACAAGTGCCAAACCTGGGGTAAATTTCTAATTCCACATCAACTGCTCCATACTGCACTTTAATTGGGTTAGGGAAGAACTCTGCTTCTCATGGATGCGAAGCCTCTTCCAGGGAAGGGGAAGTCTCTGAGACACATACCTCTCCAACATATCGTTTTTATGTTGCCAATGAGGTTTAGATACTTAGATCTGGTAATTCTGATGCTATTTGTTTTGCAGATGTGCAACAAGTCCATCAGAGTTGGATCAGCAGATGCTTTGTAGGCCTCTCAGCAAGTCTGTAGGAGACAGAATACATGGATGGGGCTTTGAGGCAGTCTACATAGAATATGTTGTTTACACCATTATTCCTTTTGTGAGAAACTTCTGTGGATGCTTCAGTTGTTGCATATGCCTAGTCAGCTACATACCAAAGGGGGAATTGTGCTCAATGACTGGTCTGATGAGGGCCAAGTACAGCAGAACAATGGCATCCTTGGACCTAGATGCCATACCTTTGTTTATAAGTTGCACAGCATAGAATGAGTTCCTTACTACCATAGACACATGTTAGTCAAAGGCCAGGTTACTGCCTACATGTGTTCCAAAATCCCTGACTATTTTGTCTATTCTTAGGATGGTATTATCAATGTGGTAGTTTTGAGGGGTAGCCATCTTCCCAAATGATACTATTATGTATTTCTTGGCATTGAGTTTTAGACCATGGCTTTGACACCAGTTATTGGTCTGTATCAGGCCTTTTTGGAGGGTATTTGTATCTTTGGGGGACTCTATGACTGCACCTAGTTTGCTATCTCCTGTAAATTTGGTCAGTCAGAGGTTCTGGATGTTGGCATTGACTTTAGAGAACTAGATGCCAAAAATAAGCAGCCCTACCTCTGATTCTTGAGGGACTCCACAGGTGATAGGCTTTTTGTGGAGGTAGACTACCCTATCCTAACTTCTTGAGTCCTGTCTTTGAGCCAGCTGGCTATCCAGTGGTTGACATAGGGGTTTATACCTATTTTTTTGAGTTTGTCTACAATGCCTAAGTGAGGTATTGTGTCAAATGCTTTTGCTAGGTTAAGGTAGGCAGTATCCACCATTGTGACCACTTCCATTGTTTTCAAAGAAGTTCACCAAGTTGAGTAGACATCACCTGCCTTGATGAAATCAGACTGGGTTGGATCTAGTATCTTAAGGTTTCCAATGTCATTGTTTATCACTTCCATGATAATTCTTTCCATGGCTTTGCATATGAGACTAGTCAGACTTATGGGTCTCCAATTACTCAATTCCTTATATGGCCCACCATTGTGCCATATAAAGCCCACCATTGTGCAGAGAGTTGACAGTGAGCCTATCTGGAGGCTACAGTTAAGTAGTGATTCTAGTGGTCCTAATAGCTGTTGTTTCATTCCGTTAGGAAGGCGTCCTATAATATGACCATGCCACATCAATGCAGTGTTCTTGGCTTTGGAAAGTGCATTGAGGACCTGTTCCTTAGTGAAAGTTAGGAGAGTTATGTTGATAGTATTTTCTGGGGTAAATTTGTCTGCTATTAGATTTGCTATATCTTTTGGCTCAGTATAGGTGGCTTCATTGACAATTAGTTTGGCACATTGTTGTGTATTGCATTTGAGGTTCCAGACATAGGTGAAGAATGTCTTGTGATTGTCCTTGGCCTTGGAGACTATTCTTACCTAAATTTTAAGTCCCTCTGAGTTGCCCCTTTAGATTGATGAGTGATCTTTTACCTTGGTGGTAATTACATTTCCTAATTTTTGCCATGATTTTCAGCCTCTTGTTCTAGAACCTACTGATGTTGGGATTCCATCAAGAGCATCTTGTTTTTGAGTTTGTCCTTTGGTATTCCAGGTAGGTGCAGCTGTCTCTATGCAGCCATTAGAATAGGCAGCAGTATTTTTAGAGTTTAGGAGGACTTGAAATTTGGCTAAAGTGTCAGTTAGTAGTAGGCAGTTTACCTTTGAATAGTTCCTAAAATTTCGAAAGTTAGCTGGGGTCCAGAGTTTTATTTTTATTTCAAAGGAGACAGCATTATGATCAGACCTGAGCAGTGATGACATTACACTAGGAAGTGTAAAGTTCTCCCTTGTTTGTGATAATCAGGTTAAGGATGTCAGCACCTTTAGTGGGCATATAGACGAGCTGGTTCAGGGTGCTTGTGTTTACAAAGTACAGACATCTCTGGGACTGGACTTTTGGGGTCATGTACGATTCCCAGTTTACAGTGGAGTGGTTAAAGCCACCCATGAATATGGTGTTGGGTTGAATGAGAAGTGTCTCAAGTACTTTTAAGTATGTGATATCCATTTCCTCTGGCGGATCTATAGCTTGCAAAGAAATGGTGTGGGACTTTGCCAGTGATAATTAGGACATGGAGAACTCAAGCACATCATAGTGTTTAACCAGCCTTGAGGCATCTTTGGTTTTTGATTTTGATAAGTTGAGAAACCTCCAGCTTTTCTCCCTTCTTGTGCAGTAGCTGGTCTAAATGTGCAGAAGTTATTACAGCCCTGTACAGCTAGGGTCTTTCTTCAGATTTAAACCATATCTCACTAACTGCACAGACACCTACATTCTCTAGGGTGAAGAGAGATTGTGGGGAGTAGAGTTTCTTGTTTAGACTCCCGGCATTGAGCAGTAAGACCTTTAGATTTTCTTAGTCTGGTTTTGCTACATGGGAAGGTTTATCACATTTGAATTGCCTAAAAAAGGCACTATGGGGATGAACAAATTTTAACCAGTATTCGGAAGCCTAGAGGGACAGGTGCAGACCATCCTTGGCACCTTAGTGTGGTCTGTTAACCATATCCTCTCAGGCTGGCAAATACAGTATCCCCTTTGAATGACACTAAAAACTAAGCCAATTATTATAGTCAGTTATCTCCTCTTCATATTGTGGTATCATCATTGGAGAAGGCAGAATGATAGTGAGTGCTAGGCTCATACTGGCCTAGGATGGGTAGAAAGTTCTATCACATCTCTCTTCATGTAGGCCAGGGAGGTATGCCTCAGGCTGTTTACACCCACATTGACTATGATTGAGTCATACTGGTAGCCATGGTTTAACAACTTGAGTGCATGTGTGATCTGTCAGATCCTGGTCTCTGATAGGCAACTGACTATGCCTCTCTTCTTATTCAGCCTAGTGAGTGGGACACCTGTGAATCACACACTGGAGTCTCTTATAACCAGAATATTGGATAGTGTAATGGTTTAACTTATGGCTTAGAAATTGAGATGCATTTCAGAAATTCAGGCAAAGAACACTAAGATACAGAAAGAAGAAAAAGGGTTGGGAGGTTGACATAATGTTTAAGGTGTTTATTTTATTTATTTAACATTTGTTTACCCAGAAAGTCAGACTGGAACAGAGCCCATTTTCAGCATAGGCTTGGGGAGAAATGCTCCAAACACGTCTTTGGAATCTGGGAGGAAACCAGATCACCTGGACGAAACCCACGCAAACACAGTGAGACATGCAGACTCCACACAAAAGGTACCCCAGCTGAGAATTGAATTGCAGAACCTCTTGCTATGAGGAGACAATTCTAACTGCTGCACCACTGTGCCACCCAGGACACAAACACAAGGTGCAGGGTTTGATTCTCAATTGAGGTAATTGTTTAGGCTTAAAATGGTCCATAAAGAGGAGTTAGGCTAGTATGAATCTATGGATAAAATGAAATCAAAGATAAAAATAGTTAATGATGTAAAAATTGAATAAAATGAGTGAATCAAACTAAACAAAATGAGGATTTGTGTGATGAAAATTATAGAAGGGTATACAATTTAGAAAGATAAATAGTGAGAAGAAACTAGAAAGCCATGTCCGATTACACAGGAAAGAGTGCTGGTAGACACTGGAACCTCCGAAAACACGTCTGTTAAAGAATACTATAGACTGAAGCTAACTGTAAAGGTAAAAAAGTCGACCACCAGAAAACATAGAAATGTATTTGCAGGACCCACTTCAGTCATCAGGATGTTTCACTGTAAAAGTGTTAAAAGGGGAATATGAGGATGATAAAAGTAAATTTCAATGCATCAAAAGTAATAAAGTGGTCCACAGTTAAGGCATTAGATGCAATAAAAATAGTGAAGGATCCAGGATAAGTCATATAGAATGGATATCATTAAATAAACTATATGGCAAATACATATGTGTGTTTAACAGCGAAGGAAGGCTAGAAATATTAGAATTGCACCTATATCTTAAGTCAGTCCTGTAGGTCAACTTCACAGCCCATTTCTTTAAATTCAAGGAAGAAGTCAAGGAAGTGTTTCAGAATAAACATAACAGAAAAAATATGAAGTCACATACTATGGGCATCAGCCTTACAGACACTGTCTAATCTTAAAAGTCCCAGTGGACTCAGAATATGTATATGTGTTACAACCAAATACAGCTATGTAGAGAGGAAGGTACCCAGCACCCCTTTTGGTGTTCTGCAATATAGCCCAAAGGTCAAGTTATTACCAGCTCAAACTTCACCCTAACAACAGAAGCAACACAATGTTGTCTATTTAGTTTGCCTTAATAAGATACAAAATGCTGCTAATATTTTTCAGCACCCAGAATAACAACTCATACAAGGAATTAAAATGCTATCAAATTTAGTGATGAGATTTTTTGGCAAGATGTTAGATACACTAAAATATAGTTGGTTTACTGTAAATAAGGAAAAATGTGACTCTGAGAAGGATATTTTATAAATTTATGTTCTTCAGTGATGGCATGATGCTGGTATAAAAACATTACCTCAGATATCTTCAATCAATCCAAAAAAGGTTAATAGTGTTTAGGGAATGGTTAATTACAGTTCCATGTTTAGCAAATATTTTATTGCAGTTATAGAACATCTAAAAGATTTGCCAAGGAATGATATTCCATTTATCTTGAAACAAAATAAGTACTAGAAAAGTGATACAAGGAGTCCCATGCTATTTGAAGTAGATGCAAACTCTACAGGATGTAATAGGTTGTGAAGCTGAATACAGGATGAAAGACAATCACAACATACACCACTAGATGTGTGTTTAACAAATGTTTCCAAAGTAAAAATGATGCTGTCTTTATTGTATTAGCATATAAGTGCAGATTTTTAGGAAATAGCTATGCATTAGTCATATATTACAAACAATTAAAGACTATGTTCAGTAACCCTTAAGACGTCCATACTGAATTGAGAGATAGTTGAGCTTTCAGATAAAGAAACTTACAATAAAGTATAAGAAATGGAAATTAGTTTGATTATTTACTCATCAAAGCATCTTGTAAGGTCAAAAAAAATAAAAAGACCAACCAATGAAATCATGTAAAATGATTGCTGAATATGCTTTGCATAGATGCTAACACTAAGAAACATACAAATAACTGAGACACTGTTTTATTAAAACAAACTAAAAAAACAATGTTAACTGGCACAAAATAAAAAGGGAGAATCCAGGTATGGACGCATCAAAAGAGAATAGAGTAATATAAATGGGATGTATTTAGTTTTTTACTATTTGTTAACCAGGTGGATGTGTTGGTCTACTTGACTTTTTTTCAGCCATGATCTCAGCCATGGCAGATGTGTAATACAGTGCACATAATAAACTTATAGCATTATTCTCTACTCTAAATATATTAGTGAAATAGTATCTGAAGAAAGTATGGGCAGTCAGACATAACACTGTAAACATTCTAAGACAAAATACAAATAAAGATGACAGCATCCTTAACATTTTCAATGAGGCACATAAAATTAATAGCATGGCAGAGTGTGGTAAAACCAATAAGCTCAAAGGCTACAAAGCAGAAGAAAGCACTAATATCTAGGTAATATCTACCTGTCAAATGGCACCATATATAAAGGACTTCTTAATGTGCAAAGAACTGAGTATGAGTGTTTTTCATCTAAGCTTGAGGCAAAACTGATAACAAACTCTTACTTCCAAACAGAGGAAAGTGACCTCAACATAAGCAAAAAGCATTTAAAGCCATCAAGGATCAAAGATGGATAATGAATCTAGACACTCAATAAAAACTGTCAGTTTGGAGACTTTGGCCTAGCACCTACCCACGGCCAAGTTACAACTACCTTGATAAGCCTTCTTCTCAATGCCTCTTTTTGGTAGTTGGAAAATAACTTGCTAAGTCAGGACCAGGAAGCACTTATAGGTTCATAGGATAGTACTAGGCTAACTGTCCTTGCGAGCCATTGTAAGTCTAGCCAATTATCCCTTGTGAGACTCAAACCCTGCACCTTGTGTTTGTAAGGCAAACACCTTATCCATTAGGCCATCCTCTTTTTTATCATATAGTGGGATAAGGAAAGATTTATAGTTATCTGCAGTTTGTAGAATTAACAGGCTATTTGATTAGAGTTGTTGAGGAATCTGTAATGTGTCTAGTTAGTTGTTTAATTTGTTTACAGAAGCATTTGGGTGTTGTGGCAATGCTGGCCATTTTGCTGAATTTTTTGTTATTCTAGTTGTTTTTCCTATGAGTGAGATATGTTTCATGCAACTCACTGTCATGAGGGTTTCGTTTCCATGCTTTCTGGGCATTTTCTATACACTTCATCATTGTTTTGATATCATCATTTAGCCAAGAGCATAATTGCCCTGTTAACCTTCATTTAGTGATTGGGAAGAAAGTGCTCTGCATTATGGATAGAGTAGCGAAGAAGTAATTTAGTGCTTAGGAAGAGTCAGTACTTGTGTATAATGGTGACCAGTTTATGGAATTGAGGGAAGTTTCCAGATCAGTGGATTTATGTTCAGGAAAAGTTGTGGCCAAGTACTATTTCAGGAAGTATTTTTATTGTTTTGAAGGAACAAAAAGATAAGACTGGTTAAGGGTCACTACAGCTGTTTAGAAGGCTTTCAGTACATCTACACCTTTAATGCTAGTAATTGTTACATCAGGAGAATAATTCTTTTGGGGTTAATTCTAATAGGGACTTGTGTGAGCTGTTCAAGTTGTAATGTAGTATTTTATTGCTGTGATTATTTATTTATTTAACTAGACTGAGACAATGTCCCATTTTCAATGAAGGATCAGGAAGAAATGCTTCTCAACAGATTCAAAAACATTGAAACAGTAGTTGGGGAGAAAAACTCTGCAACAGATTAAATATTTTACAATGAGTTGGGGAGAAAGACTCCATAAAGACACACATAAAATCATTTTATAATAGCTGATAAGTAATTATATACAAAGGGAGAAAATCCCCACAATGGATAAAACACAACAGATTGAACTACATTTACAGAATAATTCTAGGAAAACTTGTGATCAAGAATACAATATATACTGGAAGTAGCAAGACACTTTACAGAGGTAGATAGCCTATTGCAAGTAAACTAATATATATAGTTATTCAAAATATTTACTATATTACTAATAATATGTGGAGGTGAGAAATAAAGTGTTCTGCTGCAAAAACAGACAAAGGAATGAGATGAGATGAGGAGTGGGTAATGAGCAGGAAGGAAAATTAAGGACATGGAGAGACAGCTGATTATTATGAATGAGAATGTTATGGAAGGACCTGATAGAGGAAAATAAATAGGTGTTGACTGAAGAGGTAGAAGAGCATACATTAGTAGTTTGCAGTCATTTAAGTGAGAGCTTCTATTGATATTAGGCTATTACCACCTGCTGAGATATGGTGGTGTTAGTGAATTCAGAGTGAGAAAGGCATAGTTATAGCAAGCAGGTGGTCATGCATCTGTTTTGAGGGTCGTGCAGGTACAGTGCAGGTGTCAGACAGATATTTTTTTGATTAGTCTTGAAATTGGGAAGGTTGTTAGTATGTTTAAGGGGATACAGTTCCAGGAGTGGGCTACATAGTTGGAATAAAGAGTGTCCTTCTGACAGGTCTCATGACATTACTATTAAAATCAGATAGGATAATAGTATGTTTTGGGGTGTTGTAATTAAACATATTCCGAATGGTACTTTGAATGTTTAAGACACAGGAACGTGGAATTAAATGCACAGATAGTATGGGAAGGTTTGTAAATTTTCCAATAAAAAGGTGCATATTGCCAATTAGGTCCATTATCATTGGCTGTATGAGCTGTGTTAGAACTTATAGTATCAAATGAGCAATTTTATTGATTACTATCATTACTTTCCCCTCCAGTTTGGGTCCTGGTCTTACATCATAGATAACAGAATAATTAGGTTGGATAATGACTGATGGAATGAAGAGGTCTTGCATCCAGGTTTCAAATATAGTAACAGTTTGTGTTTGTTCAGTGGTCATTCAGGCTTCCACTGTTGTCCATTTATTGTTTATGCTGCAAATATTTAGATGTGGAGTATTTATGAATTTATTTTCTAAACATATTGTTGATGCTTGTAAAGCATATTGGTTTGTAGTACCATGGATGGCATGAATGTCTCCCAATTTAAGGATCTTGAGTAGAGGGTAGACTAGTTTTGAGAATAATTCTTTTATTCATTTACTCATTGAGTTCCAGGTTAGTCCCACCAGGCTACTATCCTCTTTTCCATGGAAATCTAAGGTGGCATTCATATTAACTAGAGGAAATTTGGCCAGGACAACAACAAACTTCCCCTACTCTGTTCTTTTGTTGTTTTGCATCACAACCACTAGGTGGTGTCAGGGGGTTGTTGATGACTTATTTAACAGAAATCCAAGATGGAAGATACCATGAGAGATGGGGAAATGTGTGTTTTAAAAGAAGCAGACTGACAGGTGAGTGAAACCATTCGAGATGAGGAAATTATTGTAACAGAGTTAGGAGGTGGATTGTCAGCACAGGAATTACAGATGTGTGCTACTTAATGTCCTTCTGCACATCTGACCACATTTACATCCTTACTGTGCTAAGCATACATAAATGTGATTGGCCATTGTGCAGATGGACATTAAGCAAAGCACAATGCAAAGTATAGGGTGTTCTCTTAACATCCCCACCACTTAATCTTCTATGGGATAAAACCTATCCCAGACATTAAGTGGCATATACCTGTAATGAATTTGATAGAGCAAAGTGAACCAGAAAATGAAGCAGAGACAAACTGGAGTGAGGTAGTAGAGCATATTATGGATGTGGTGGCCAAAGAAAAGACAGCTTCATTGGGGAAAAACAATGGCTTTTGGTGCTAAAGGGGCAGAAAAATGGTCTGTGTGTGTGTGTGTGTGTGTGTGTGTGTGTGTGTGTGTGTGTGTGTGTGTGTGTGTGTGTGTGTGTGTGTGTGTGTTCAGCTGGTGAAGTAACTACTTTTAAGAGCACACACTGGCAACAGGGTATATAAAAATGTTAGGGTGATGCTGTAAGGATGAAAAAAAAACGTGGCAACAAAAGGAAGGATTGCATTACAAACTGCAAGTGAGCAAGTCTGAACAAAGAAGCCTGTGATAAGAATTAAAATAAAACACTATTTTCATTTAAACGATAAAATGTAGCTTGTTGATGTTGATTAGAATGAATAGGTTAAAAGGTGTTTGTTTTTATTTTAAAAGGTGTTTGTTTTTATTTTAGTATATACACCTGATGAAGCTGTATGTGAAAGCGCTTTTGTTTTAATAAAGTCAGTGCTGCTGGAAGGCTTTATTGGCGTATTCTTTTATTTTTCACTTGGACTCTGGAGCCTTACCTTTGCTACATTTTATCATTTATTGGACTAATACTGTTTATCTGCAAATGTATTTGGTGTTTATTGGGCGCTATCTTTTGCTTCTTTGTCATCATTTTCATTTAACTAAATATGATATTTTGAAAATATAAATTTGTCTTGCACCATGGAACTACTGCAGTTTTTTGTATTTTGGATGGCAACTTAAAAAGAAAACACATGACTTCAGAACTGATGATACTGACATTGTTGAGATAACATATTTTCGTATCTGTTTGTAAAGTAGTGCAGGATATAAAAAGGTACTTAAAAAAAGGAAAGAGGGAAACTGTGAATGTTGGGGCTAGCCAAAGGCCTGCTTTTTGTTGAGATGAAAGGCATTTAGTAAAAAGCAATGTCTTTTGGCTTTTCCTGGTTAGAGGTCGCCACAGAGGAATTCTGGTCTGCTAATGATTGGCAGTGGATTTTTACGGTGCCGAGTTGCCCGACATCCAACCTTCAAAGAAGGCACACCCATTCATGCTCGCACCTACCTGTATGTTTTTAACGTCACTCGACTGTGGGGAGAACATGCAAACTCCACACAGAAGGTGCTCCAGCTGAGAATTGAATGGGAGAACCTCTTGCTGTGAGGCAACAATGCTAACCGCTGCACTACCGCAGTAAGATGAAAGGCATTTAAGGCATTTGGTGAAGATTGTAAAAAAAGAAGATGCAAACAATGTGGAGAGAAGAGATATACAGTTAGAAATCGTGAACCAAAGTAGATTGTCCTAGCTTGCAGGATAAAGGAGTAACTGAAGAAAACACTGAAAATAATACCAAAGAATATCACAAAGAAAATTTTATAAAAGAAAGTATAGAATAAAGGCATAGAATTGCAGTAGAAATTGAGTTAAATATTGGGAAATATGTTATTCAGGAAAAGAATAGGTAAGGACTATTGGGACTACTGGGAAGTCAAGAAGAAGAGGAGGGGAGTTTGACTCAGTAGAATGAAAAGTCAATAGGAGTAAGGGTAAGAATAAGCAAAAGAAAAACATTTGAAAAAAAGAGAGGAAAGGGATGACATAAGGAAATAGTGTTAATCTGAACTCTATTAGAAATAATACCAGGAGGTTACTGGGAACTGAATGGTATAAGAAGGTGAAAGCAGAAACTATATGCTTATTAGATACAGATGTGTTAAGGGAAAAGGGTTAGAACTGTCGCATTGTGGGAAAACATGAATATGTGGTTTGTTGGAAATGAATGTTTAGCTATAGGGATTTCGATAAGAAATGGAGAAATAAAAATATTAGATGTTGCAATACTAATACCAGGTAGGTTGATGATATGTGATATAAGAAAATGAAAAATAAATGTAAGATTATTTGCAACTTATGAACACACAGATGTGACAGATAGAAAATATGTTTGAGGTCACAGTAATATGTTTTGGTTAATATATTTATTATTATGCTGGTAGACTATAAATTAATTTAAGGAAGGACAAGGGAAAAAAATAACACAAGATAGGAAAGTGCTGAAGGAGGCTAGAAATGTAGAGGACTATAGGTAAGTAAAAAATAGAAATGGACTTATCAGAGAGGGATATTTAAAACAGGGACAGATTATATAATATGCTCTGAAGAATGGAAGAAATAAAAGGAGGTGCAGAAATTGCTGGGTTTCTGATCACAGAATTGTATGGTCAAGAAAAGGTGAGAAAAAAAGAGATAACATGAAAGGAAAGGAATGAAAAAGTTAACTGGGGAAGTTACTATGACAAAAGAAAAAAGCTGTTGAGTAAGAATTATGGGAAGAACATAGAAAAATTAAATTTTATGAAAGTTGGTCTATATGATGATGGGTGGTGTTTAAACAAAAATATATTATAATAACGTGTTTTTAATGGAAGAAAACAGAATAAAAAAGAAAAAGGAATATTAAGATCTCCTGGAAGAGCTTCAAGAAGAAACTGAGAAAAAAACAAAAGATAGATTAAAAGAGGTAGAAATAATGTTTTATAACAGAAAAAAGTAGAAAGTAAAACAATATTATTTATGCAAAATATTTTCATTAAAAGTAGAGAAATATGAGGAGTCACCTTATTTAAGGAAACAAGTGAAAATAAAAGAAGGGAAAATGGTGCAATACATGATGAAGAGAGTGGCGTAGCATAAACAAAAAAGAAATAATGTAAGTTGTGGAAAGATTTGTAGATAAAATGAATAAAAAGTATAAAGATGAGAAACAGGAATGGTGTTTTACAAAATATCTGAGGATACTAAGGCAGAACTGAAAAATGAGATTACTATGAAAGAAATACAAGTAATAAAAGAAGGGCACCAGAATTAGATGAACTACATTATCAGTTTTTAAAGTGAATGGAGATGGAAGAAAATGTGTTTGTTGTAAAGTATAAAATTAATGGCTAGATAAAGGGATAGTGAGGACGAAATATGTACTGGAGTGATAACAGTTATAGGGAAAAAGATGAAAGGAATGAAGTAAGGAATTGTAGACCTTTAACTTTAGAGAATACTGATTATAAACCATTTATGAAATAATATAAAAATGGATGAAACAAGTGTTGAATCAAGTAATGGGAAATCTATTTGGCGTAAAAGGGAGAAAATAAAGGGGATAATAATAGTAAAATAAATAATAAGTATGATTTTTATTCAAATGTGAGGTATTGACAATAAAAGTAATGAGGCAATGTAGGAAATTATGGGAGCATGTGGAATAAGTAAAAACATAATAGAAAAATTGATATGAAAATTCATGGGCAAAGGTTATGATAAATGGATGGATGGGAAAATAGATCTGGGTAAGAAGTGTCATTAAGCTGGGGTGTCCCTTAAGTATACAAAAATGTTTAACCATTTGTTTGGGGATGCATACAGGGAAATCAGTTTAAATGAGAAAAAACATTTGTTACAACAAAGTCAACATTATATTGGAAGAACCGCTTATGAATCAGCAAATTAAACTGGAAGAATACCATCTTATGGCTGTAAGAAATCCCAAAATACCAACAATATGTCAAATCCCCACGATTCATAAAGATTTAGAAGACCATCCACTGAGAGACCCATTGTTGATGCTTGTGCATCAAAAACTTTTCTTATACCGAAATACATAGATGGTCAACTAAAGGGTGTTTGTTAAATTGTCCCTGGATACTAAAACATCCATGGGATTTCTTGTTGAAAATCAACAAAAAGATGTACAAAGACAACCTTGTCTTTATGACAATTGACATTAAAGATCTATTTTCCGTGATTCTACATGAAACTGGTATACACTGGTTTTACCAGTATCTCTGTCAGTATTCAACACTCAGTCACAACTGTATTCTTACACTAAGATCATTAATGGAAATTGTTCTGGACACTAATATTATAACTATTGAACATCAGTTATTCAAACAAGTTCAAGGTGTGGCAATGGGGGTGGCATGTGCCCCCATTTTTGCCAACATTGTACTAGCATACTGGGAAATGGAATTTATATTCAACAGTCCCTTTGCCAAAGACTGGTCATTTTATGGCAGATTCCTTGATGACATCATCATTTTTGGGGTAAAAGACAATGGGAAAATTAGCCATTTCTTAGAGTATTTTGACAACAGTACTGCGTTTTTAGTATTTACACATTCGATTACTGAATCTTCTGTCCATTACTTAGATATAACCATTGAAAAATACCCTGTCAAACGACAGTTCAACTCCACCTTCTTCTGGAATCCCACATTCTCAAATAGTCTTTTATATTTTGATAGCTGTCGCCCCCTACACCAAAAGAAGGCATTGGTAAAGGGATAGGGGGTTAGACTGGCTAGGATGATTTCCGAACAAGAAGAATTTATCACACAGGTGAACATCCTAGGAGATATGCTGGAAAATATGGGCTATCCTGTGAGTTATGTGAGGAACATTCTCCAAGAATTTACAAAGAAAAAGGTTGAGTGGACATTTTGGACCCCTGCTTGGAACTGGGGGGGGGGGGTATTCAAAATGAGGTAGGACAGGTTAGTAGTAATACCTTCAAGAAATCAGCTATTTTTAAGTTTAACCAATATTTTTATAATATTAAGAATATCATTCAACACAATTGGAACATCTTCAGCATTGACACAGACCAGGTACAGTTAGTAGGACCAGCCCCGAACATTGTATACAAAAGAGACTGTAGTATAAAAACATGTTGGAGAGACAAAAACAGGGGCCGGATAAAGGTGTAGATATGGTTAAATGTGTGCCAGCACATTCTTGAAGGGAAAGACATTTTGATCCCTAACTATGGGAAACAAGGGAAAATGTCATGTAACAGCAAAGGTGTGGTGTATTTGGCTCTATGCTCAAAATGTCTTTGTTACTACATTGGCAAAACGAAAAATGCATTACTGAGTAGGATTTATCAGCATTATTATGATATTAATAGGAAGGATAAAAAAATGCATTAGCAGTCGATATTAATGCCAATGAAGAATATAGCTTTACGTTTGTTGTTATTGAACAAATTAATCTAGGAGAAAGAGGGGGACCCTTGAATGACTTCCTGGAATTAGCAGAACTGAAATGGCAAATTAAAACAAATGCAACAGTGAGCCCAGGACTAAACAGTGCTGTGTCCATCAGTTCTGTTTTAAGATTGAAAGCACAATTTTGTCTATAAAGAAGGTTTTAATATATCAAATTGTTTTTAAGAGTGTTCACATGTGCATGTGAAGTTATGTATTCCTTTGTTCGTTCTTATGCAATATATGTGTTTTAAAATAGATATTTTGTTATGGTTTTATATTATGCCTTTACATTTCATGGCATTGTTGCTTTAAGAAATGCCATTATTTGTACAGGTGATTGTTATATGTTTTATATAAAAGGGATGTTGGGTAATGTGTACTTCATTCTGACGAAGTTTCCATTAGAGAGACGAAAGCGCTCAATAAACAGTATTTCTGAGTGGATCTGGACCTCGGTTCTTCTTTATACTACGAGGGGAATTAGTATATTGGATGTTAAGTGTTTTAATTTGTCACATAATAAAAATGTATATACTGTAAATACATAACCTTTTGGGTAACCCTGCTTATGTTAGTGGAGTTTATATGTTTCCAGAAGAAATGGAAAAGGAATTGCTAGAATTTTTTTTTTCAGTTTTATATGGGGTTTGAAACTGAATCATATTTAATGAGGAGTAATATAAAATAAAAATGAAGAAGATGGGATAGGTCTGAAAAAAACTTCTAATTATTTAGCATTGATGCACATATTGTGGGTTATTAATAATGTGAAAAGCAGGGATAATAAAACAGAGAGGTTGTTACATGACAGGTATGACTAGATTTAGAAACAAGTAAAAAAGAAAAGTGAAAAACGGATTACTGAAAGAAAGCAATATGAAAAAAGGTAAAGTTATAGAAAATGATGAATGTAGTAAAAAAAGAATGAGTGGTCTGAAAAAAACTGTGCAAGATTCTTTTATAGCTATGGAGTACTTTATCATATGATGGTGATAGAAATGTGATAAAGCTGCATTAAGTTTTGGATTTTATGCATATGAGGTATGGATATTTTTAATTACTTTTTTTTATTTTGGTCATTTATTACAGTCTATTGCATTTTAATTTTTGTTTCAGTGAAAGTTTTTTTTTCTCGAAGTCCTTAACGTTGTTGGCTAGGGTCATTAGCAAACACTCCTTTTGCATTTATTGATTGAATAGAAATTCTTGCTAGCTAATTATTATTTAAGGTATTTACCTACATTCCTCTTCAGCTACAAGAGCTAAGTTTAAAACTGATTTTTAACTGCACTGATTTTTGGATTTTTTTCATCCACCCGACCAATTCTTATTGTGCTTTTAAAATTTGTGTCTGTTTAGCAGCCCACCCTGTTGTAAATTAGAGTTTGCAAGCCTGTCCCAGTTCTATTTCTACTGGACACTGATAGTTCAAACTGATAAGGCACTCACATTTGAAGTATAAAGTTCAAGTTAACATCCCATTTCAACTAACGCACACTACAGTATTCAGACTGCTAATCTGAAGTGTATATTGTTCTTTTCTGCACTTTCCCTCTTTTAACCAAAAGTCAACTGTTTGCATTTTTAACTTGGTATCCCTCACAGCAGTAGGGGAATTGCGAGTTGCTGCAAGTTCTGGACCTTATTTATTACATTTCTACTGTATTTTTATTGTTGCATTTTACTTGGTCTGGGGAGTTTAGACTTATGGTATCGTTTTCAATAGTGAGAGCATTGTAAATTGCTGTATGCTCTGAGCCTCATTCATTACATTTCTACTGCATTTTTTCTGCTTGCATTTTACCTAATCTAGGAACTTTAATCTTATAGTATCACTCATAACAGTGAGAGCATTGAGAATTGCTGTGGGATCTGAGGCTAATATATATACTTGCACTTCATTTTAGTTTACTGATTGGATGCCTCTCTAACTCATCTCCTATAACTTGTGCTGTGGTGTGCAGCAGTGTTTTGCAGTGCCCTGTATAGACACAAGCACCTAGAGCTGTAATTTTCCATAGAAAACTTCCTCTGCTATCTAGCTGAGTGTCGAGCAGGTAGTTTGCCTGCTGAAAATCATTAACCCAAGACTGTTGTTTCAGATCAATCCTAGATCTCACCACCAGCCCAACAACTCCTCACCAACCTGAGCAAGGAGACAGTCATGGTCACTTCCTATCATGGGCAAGGATCTGCCAGATCACACATGCACTCAGGACGTTGAACCACAAGTACCAGTATGACTGTGCTATAGTCCATGTTGATGTTAATGATCTGTGACATACGTCCCTGGACCACCAAGAGGTGTGATAATTCATTTAGATAACATATCCCCAGGCAGGTATGAGCTTAGCACTGAGCAGCATTCTACCCTCAATAAGGATGATACCACAATATAAACAGAAGATGATTGATTTCAACAATTCGCTTAGTTACTGGTGTTATTCTAAGGGGGGGGGGGGTCCAATATTTTTCAGCTTGGGATAACATGATCAACAGACCATGCTACTTTACCAGGGATGGTCAGTACCTGCTCCCACTAGGATTCTGGATATTGGCCAAAACATTATCCACCCCTACAGTGCCTTTTTTAGGTAATGACAATCTAATATATCATCTAACAGTAAATTCTACACAATATATACTAAAAATATTACTGTTCAGTGCTAGGAGTCTCAACAAAAAGCTGCACTCCCAGAAGTGCTCCTCATCCTGGAGAGTGTGGACATCTATGCACTCACAGAGCCATGGTTTAAAGCCTTAGAAAATACCCGGTCAGTACAAGGCTATAATGCCTTCCACACAATTAGACCAGCTACTGCACAAGAAGGGACAAATGGTGTGGGTGTTTCAGTCTACATAAAAATTAGCACACCTCAATATTGGCCAAGCAATATGAGATGCTTGAGATACTCCATGTACAACTAACCTTAGGTAAAGTCCAATACTATATACTTGCTAGCTATAGGCCCCCATCTATATCCAGGATAACTGTACCATGTACTTGAATGTACTCGAGTCACTTACAGTTCAGCCCAACAAGATATTCATGGGTGATTTCAAGTATTCCACCATAAATTGGGATATATATACAACCACTAAAATTCAGTCTCAAAGATTCCTATAATTTGTCAATGAAAACACCCTAGAATAGCTAGTCTGCACACCTTCTAAGGCTATAAATATCCTGTATCTGGTACTCTCAAATATGGGCAATACTGCACCCCCTTGTTTAATTTTCTCATTGGTCAGATCAGATCATAAAGTGATCACCCTTAAAATAAACACAAAGGTTGAACTCTCAGTAAACCCCAGAACCTTTAAAAACATTTCCATAGGTAACTACCTCTTATTAAATGATGGAATAGCTATATTCCAAGCCCTCCCAAACTCATAGAGTATGGTGTTCTATGCAGAAGTGTTGACAGAAACCTTGTACAAGCATGCAAATAACTGAGCAGAAACAGCAGCACCAAGCCAAATAAAATTTAGGACAAATTCCCAAAACAAGCCCCCTTGGTGGACCACCAGTATACATAGGTTGTACAATGAAAGAAAAAAAAAATCCCATCCAAAAGTTGGAAGACCTGCTCCCAAAAGACAAAAAAACTCCCTCATCAGGCTCAACAAGCATCTCAGGAGACTTATGAAGTCCATCAAAGCCAGCATTGGGTAAAAAATAGGCTCCCAGGCTAAGGATAACATAAGGCATTTTTCATTTATGTTCACAACCTTAAGGGGAACACACAACTGTGTGCTGAATTAATAGTAAATAGAACTTTCTATACTGAACCAGGGGATATAGCAAATTTGCTGGCCAATACATTTAGCTCCAATTTCACCCTCCTATCATCAGCAGATCCCTTCAGGAAACACCTTCTATCATTTCTCCCCCAACTATCACGAAAGAACAGGTCCCCCATGCACTCTCCAGAGCTCAGAAATACTGCCTTAATGGGTTCTGATAATATCACATGATGCCTCCTAAATAGCTTGAAACATGACCTGTTAGGCCCACCAGAATCTCTATTCAACTACAACCTCCAGGCAGGCTTCATCCCTCTACACAAAGACAGACCATTAACAGACCCAGGGAACTATAGACCCAAAAGTTTGACTTGTCTTATATGCAAGACCATGTAAAGAATTAGTGTGGACCTGATAAACAAAAATATATGAAATCTTCATACACTGGACCCATCCCAGTTTGATTTCATCAAGGGCATATCATGCCTATAAAAATTGGTGGACATCTTCAAGTAGGTCACTAAAGCCACAGACAAGGGCAAAATTGTACATACTGTCTACCTTGACCTGGCAAAGGCATTTGACAGAATAACTTATTCTGGTATTCTAAACAAATTCACAAATTTAAGCATAAATGGAGTTTGGGTGGGGAAATCCACCTCCACCTAAAGGCCTGTTACTAGTCGTGTCCCACTGACCTCTCCTGTTTGGAAAACACTTCTCTGAAGTCAAGGCAAATGCAGAGGGCCTTTGGTTGACCAAATTTGCTGATGACTGCAAGTTGGGTGCAATCACTGAATCACCCAAAGATGTTGATATTCTCCAGGAAGGTCTGACACAGACAAATAACTGGTGCCACAACAATGGTCTAAAACCCAATGCAAAAAATGCATAATTATACTCTTTGAGAAGATGGCCACCCCTGCAAATTACAATATTGATAAAACTCCCCAAAGAGTAGACCCAGTTTTAAAGGACATGGGCACTCAGTGTGACAGTAACCAGAACGTTGATCACCACATTTTCATTGTAAAGAGACACTCCTTCTGTGAGGCATAACTTATAAGTAAAGGCATGGCATTCAGATCTAAGGAAATCATAGTTCCAACTATACTCAACCCTCATTAGACCAATAATCGAAGTGCAATGCACCCTTCAGAATGTTAATGACCAGGCATTTGCAACAGCTGGAGTGGCTACAGGGGTCCTCCACTAAAAGCATACAGGGTGTAAATAACAAATCATATGCAGAGTGCCTCAAAGCCATGTGCCTGTACTTAGTCTCGTACAGAATGCTAAGTGGTAATCTATGCCTGACATACAAGGCATTCTCTGATCCAGCCTTGATGGATCTGCTACCTATTCTCAAAACAAAGATCACTAGAATTGCCTGATCTGATGATTTAAACTGTCTGTGACATAAGGAAAACATGTTGGAGGGACAGGTATGTGTTTCAAAGATTATCCCCTCTCTTAAACAGACTCCCTATTCATGTGAATAAGCCTGTTCAAATGCAATTTGGACCAAAGGTTGGGAAATTGCAAATTCTCCCCTAGCTTGTCACAGGAGGCCTTTACTGACCAGGGCAGTTTGTAAATGCCCTAAGGCACAGGCATATACCAAAGCCATTCTAGCTCACAGGCATTGATAATTGGGAAAACTGGGGCATGAGTGGACAGGCTTAAAAAGGCCCTAGGACGATTAGCCTAATAACCTCCTATGAGCCTGTAAATGAAAAAGTTTGAATATTTCTATGAAGCCAGGGACTTATTGTGAAGAACATTGTTAAGCAAGCTATTTATTAAGGGAAATATGAAATATAAAGCAATAGAAGAAACCATGTGTTATGATCACAAGGGAGAAGAAGCTGATAAACATGTTTTTTTAGTATCTAATATGAGTAAATCTCTTGGGAAATGTTTACAAATGTATGTAGATATATATATATATATATATATATATATATATATATATATATATATATATATATATAGAGTTGGGAATGCTTCAAGGAAATTAATGTGAAACTAATATTGAATGGCAAATATAAAAAAGCAAGGAAGGAGGAAATTTATAAATGGGTTAAATATTTGCTACAATCAGGGTGTTCTGCACAACAAGGTGTAAAGGACAATTGTATGGCAAAAAGAGAATGGAGAAAGATGTATTGGCAGAAATACAAAACTGATTGTGGAAAAACATTGGGGAGGATGTATGAAAATTAAAGAAACTGGAATGGAATAGTGTGTATCAAAACTGTTTAGTGTTACTTATGAAGACATTGTAAAAGTTAAATAAGTAGGATGGATATGGGGTTGTTAAAACATGTAAATAATAATGCATTTCCTACTCTTTTTTCAATACATACAACTGGATATTTTGTATCTACCTGAACTGCCACAAACTCAGGTAGATGGGACCTCAGTGTACTGTCTCATCTAAAGGATAGCATACTCAGGAGTGTAGCACCCCTTTATGCTGTACTGCACAGCAGTGTCAGTCAAGTATGGGAATAGAACCTACAGCCTTCTGACTTTTTATCACCAAAGGTGCATGTGCTACTTGTTCAGTCATTGACTTTATGATGTTATAGTAGAAATAACCTTAGTTACTCACTGCAGGTAAACGAAAATAAAAAAGTTTATTAAAGATGTTAGCGCTTTCACGGTATTCACCGTTTCATCAGACATACTTTATGATGTTGCTTGGAAAGTGTATTAGTTATAGTCATGAGGTTTAGATGAAGTATATTTTTTTGCATATGTCAGTAATTTAGTATAATGTTCAAGATGTGGTGGAGCAGTTATTTGAAAGTTGCAGATGTATTGGGAATGGAGATTGAGCTCAGTTGTCATGTAAGGGTGTGGAGTCAGACAGCCAGATACAGACAGTGGAAAGAGAAAGAAGGCATAGTGAGAGTGCTAGCCTAAAGTGGGACTTGTGGTGTTGAGTAGAGATCTTCCTGGTATTGGTTTGTGCACTAATAGAGTAAATTAGTAGTCTTGTACCACCTGATATTGTGAGGGAGAGATAGCAGATAGAGGGGAAAGCTAGATGCAAATGTTGCATAGGGGAACGCTGCTTGAAGATGCAAAAGAACTGAGGTGAGATGAGAATGAGTGTTAATCTGTTCACCACAAGGCTAGAGGACACATTACCAAAAGAGTTATTTCAGACAGATTTTCTGCCTCCAGGTCTGAGGTTGGGATGTCCTAGAGAGACAGAAATGGCCACCAAAGGAGACTGTCTTCTTCAAGTTGCTTTTCTTTAATGAAGCCCATCTGTCTCCAAGGCTTTAAAGACTACATGTAGCTAGTTGTTTCTTCTTAGCATAGCCCTCATTCAGGCTGTGCATAGCAATTTTGTTTTAACGTATAGGATTGTTTTTTAAGAGTCTGTCTCTCCCTCGACTGCATTTACTGTTGGTGAGTCATATAGTAGACTGGAGGAAGACGAGATGTATTTAGGAAGGCTATGTGTAATACGCATTACAGAGCCAGCAAAGTTGAATATTTTAAAATAGAGGGATTTATCACTATTTGTAAGTTGGGCAGCGCTCTGCTTAGTTAGTAAAGGGAACACAGACAGTTAATAAGCTGGAGAAGTATTGTAGATATTTGAACAGCCTATTTGCCACCTCGGATGTTGGAATTGGGAAAAGGTATTTAAAAGGCCCATCTGTTAGCAGAGTTGTAGTGGTGGCAGAAATGACTACTAGAGTTCTCGAGAGTGAAAAATATCAATGTGAAGGTTAATCTCCAGAAATAGTGCACTGAGATAGCAGACAAGGTTCATTTAGGTGCACTAAAAAGTAACTGGTGACAAAGCTAAATACATTTTCTCAGTACATATACAGTAAGAGAGAAGATGATGTAAGACTGTTGTAGCATATACACAACAGAACAATTCCCAGTCAAATGTCCAAACTCTCATAACAAGCATGAATTGATATGAGCACTAATTTTTATGAGCTAGTACATAACAAAAAATGAATATATGGTATTACATAGCATTGCATCAAATTCCAGTCCATTGAAAACACTCACACTCCTGCACCTCTGTGTATTTCATTTTACATTTTGTTAACCAGGAAAATCCGACTGGGACAGAGCTCATTTTTAGTGGAGGCCCAGGGAGAAATTCTCCAGACACATGTCTTTGGAATGTGGGAGGAAACAGTAGCATCCACAGGAAACTCACGTGAATGCAGGAAGGACATACAGACTCCATACAGAAGGAACCCCAGGTGAGAATGGAACCAGAGAACCTCTTGCTGGGAGGTGAAAACACTAACCGCTACACCACCATAGAACAGTGCAAGCTAAGAAATACCAAAAAGTCCCCACAAAAATATATTTTATGCATCAATATCATAATACATTAGTGTTTGTATTTGTGAATACCACACAAACAGTAGGACACAAAAGAAAAAATACCTAACTATACTCATAGGATCATAGGAGGTTACTAAGCTATTGGCCCTGAGGCCCTTATGAGCCTAGCCAAGAGTTTAGCCCACATTTAGACAAGTCACCACCCAGAGCTCCTGTCCAGCAGGGACACAGGTGGAATCCCAGGGGGGTATTTTCTGTTTCCCATCCAGTTATCCAGGTTGTGCTTAAAAAGGGATAATGAGGTACTCTGTTTGACATGAAGAGGGAGTCTGTTACATAGATGGGGGAGTCTCTGGGACACTAATCTGTCCCACCAACAAATCCTACTGATATCACAGACTGGGTTGCTCGAGTGGAGCTTGACTTATGGATATGCAGCAGTCCCATCAAGGCGGGGTCTGAGATTTATTTCTATGCCAGACAGAAGTCACCTCTGAGGAGTCTGTATGAAACTGAGTAGAAGGGACAGGGCTTTTAGCCTGTCTGTGTAAAGTAGGTGTTTGAGGCGTTGGATTCTCCTGGTGAGGAACCTCTGTGGTCTCTCCAGTTGCTGCATGTGCTTTTCGAGGTACATGCTGAAGGGGGCGTTATACTCAATAATTGGCCTGATAAGGGAAGAATACAGGAATCTTATGACCTCTTTGTCCCTGGATGAGGTACCCTTACTTATTATGTGGGCTATGTAGAAAGCTTTCTGTACAATGGAAGCAACATGGTGGTTAAAAGTCAGGTTGCTATCAACCTGGGTGCCCTAATCCCTCACTACTGATTGTGTACGTAGGACATTGTTATTAATGTGATAATATGTGGGGATGTCATGCTCCCCAAAGAGGATCATGATGCATTTTTTGGCATTCAGCTTGAGGCCATGTTTCTGACACCAGTGATTTCTTTCTTGAAGGATGTCCACATCACTTGGGGAACTGATGACTGCGCCCAACTTGCAGTCATCTGCAAACTTGGTCAGCCATAGCCCACTAATTTTGACCTCCACCTCAGAGAAGTATATCCCGAATAACAGGGGCCCCAAGACCAATCCCTGGGTTATGCCATTCATTACTGGTCTACTGCTTGAGATGGCTTCCCCTATTTTGATTAGGTGGGTTCTGTCATTGACCCAGTTTGCTACCCATCTGGTAACATATGGATTGATGCCTAGTTGAGAGAGTTTATCTACTATGCCCGAGTGGGGAACAGTGTCCAAGGCTTTGGTTACAGGAGCATATATATGAACATCTATACGCTATTAGAAAAGGTAAAATGAACAGTGCCTTGGCAAAACACGCCATGGAAAATCCTGGACACAACTTTTTAGTCAGTGTCATTGATCAAGTTAGTTCAAGGGGAGGGGAGGACATACACCTCTATATCTTGAAATTAGAGAATTGTGGTGGCAGCTCAAGTTGGATGCATGCCATGTACCTGGCCTCAATGGTTTCTTGAGCTTGACCTGTCTATTGAAACTAAAATGATTGAACAGGTGATCCTTGTCGGTCACCATTATTGTAGTGGTCAGGCTTGTCCATTTAGGTGGTAGTATTCTCTATGGTCTTTTATGGACATGTGCGAGTCCAATATAGAGATATAAGTCACTTCATGTGGCTTTTTTAACTGAACGGTGGAATTGTAGATGTTTTGCCCACCATGGCTTGATACCATGTTTATACCCCTCCTGGTTGTAATTTGGTCATGTATTTTCTAGGATGCTTATTCATGAATCTGCAGGACTTGTCAGTCACCATTATTGCAGTGGTCAGGCTTGTCCATTTAGGTGGTAGTATTCTCTATGGTCTTTTCTGGACATGTGTGAGTCCAATATAGAGATATAAGTCACTTCATGCGGCTTTTATAACTCAAAGGCTGTAATTTGGTCATGTTTTTTCTAGGATGCTTATTCATGAATCTGCAGGACTTGTTCTGGTACTATCTGTATGTATGTCCTTGGTATATAGCAAATGGTCACATCAGACATGTGTAACCTTGGTGGAAGTGTGGTGGTTGGTTGTACTGACTAATTTACATTTGAGATGTATAATTTCAATTATTACAACATCTAATTTCTTTTTAATAATATACTTCTTAATAACATCTTCATACTTCCCCGTGGTTTTGGACGAAGGCAGTAATAATGTCTAGCCTTGTCTAGAGCAGTCCTAGTGAAATTAACATCACCCTAGAGCTTCGGCAGGTGTCAACTTGATCCGTGCTCTATAGTGTGATGGTTAGAAGTATTAATTTACATACATCTGGGGAGTGAAATACAAGTCCTGTGCTTTTTACTTTTCTTCCTAGTACCATTTATTTACTTTTATATGTTAATGGAAGTTACATACATTCTTTTGTCAGTAGGTTTAGTAGAAAGTGGGAAACACAGTTATATTTGCAATTATATAGAATAGATCGTTCCTTCGATCAGCTCGCCACCGAGAGCACCCCAGCACTAACAGGTTATACCTCATACCATGCTTTTTGGCCCCAAAACTTGGACCGAACCACAAAAGGAGGGGGAATATCAATATTAGTCAAAGATACCCACACCTCCAGGTTGGTGGCATAGCACGAAGCATCAGAGACTATCTATGTGCAACTAACAGTGGGTAAAACTGCCTTCCAGCTTATAGCCTGCTACAGACCACCCTCCCAAACCCAGGAACCCCACTCGGCCTTCCTGAGAACACTGGAAAATATGAAGGTCTTTCCAAACACCATTATATTGGGTGACTTCACCTACCCAAACATAGACTGGGAGCATTACTCTAGCTCCAACACCCTAGCCCAAAGGTTCCTAGAATTTATAAACTCAAATGCTGTTACCACTTCCACAAGAGGGGAAAACATACTGGACCTGATCATTACCAACATGGGGACTCTATGCTCCAGACCAGAAGTGTATCCCTCACTGGTAAGATCAGACCATAAACTAATCTCACTGGATATTCCCATCCCAACCCCACCCTCTGCCCAGAAAACCACAGTGAAAAACTTCTCTAAAGCAAATTTCACACTCCTCAAAACTGAGGTGGAATCCTTCAAAGCCCCCGGGCCGGTGGAAAATACGGCCCAGACCACAGAATCCTTTATAAATGCATTCTATGAACACCTATAGGAATGCATGGATCATGCAATCCCAAATAAAACCAAGACCCAATCCTCCAAAGGCAGACGTCCTGTCTGGTGGACCCCACCATAAACAAACTATACAATAGAAGGAGGAAGCTACTACATGATAGAGCAAAATCCCAAAAAAGGAAGGCATCTCTGATCAGTATTAGCAAAAAACTATGGGCACTCATAAAATTGTCTAAGGCCAGCTTCGAGAGAAAAATTTCACAGGACACTAAGGATAATCACAAGGCTTTCTTTAGTTATGTTAAGAACCTGGGTGGGAATTCCCAGATATGCTCAGAATTAGTCCAAAATGACAAAAAATACACCGACCCCACAGACATTGCCAACATCCTAGCTGACAGGTTCAGCACAAACTCCCCCCCCCCCCCACCAAAAGTGCAAATATCTATCCCAGCAGAGTGCTGCCCCCGTGATATCTCAGATGCTCAGGTAAGAGCCGCCCTCTCCAAAGCAAAAAACACAGCATCAATGGGACCAGACGGTGTCCCGGGCTGCGTCCTACATGAGCTCCAAGAAGAGCTAAACCCAAACATAAAACTACTGTTCAGTCTCAGCCTTACTACAGGATATATACCCAAAGAGTGGCATACAGCAACAGTGGTCCCTCTCCACAAAGGTGGTGCCTCAACGGATCCTGGAAACTATCGCCCCATAAGCCTGACTAGCTTGGTCTGCAAAGCTATGGAAAGGATCATCATGGACCTCATAAATAAAGATATTGGGGACCTACAGACACTGGATCCTACCCAAGGGCAGATCCTGCCTCTTAAATCTGGTTGATTTCTTTGAAACAGTCACCAAGGCCATTGACGAGGGGAAGGTGATCCACACAGCCTACCTGGACCTCGCAAAAGCCTTCGATACAATACCCCACTCGGGCATTATAGATAAGCTCACCAGCTTAAATATAAACCCCTATGTCACTAGATGGGTTACAAACTGGCTCAAGGACAAAACCCACATGGTTAGAATTGCTGGAGCCATGTCAGACTCCAAACCAGTTACAAGTGGCATCCCACAAGGCTCAGTACTGGGACCTCTTTTGTTCGGTATATATTTTTCGAAGGTACAGGCCAACATGGAAGGACTGTGGCTGACCAAGTTCGCAGATGACTGCAAACTGGGCACCATAATCGACTCTCCAACCGACACAAGCATCCTCCAAAAGGGCCTCATAGAAACAGACAACTGGTGCCAGAGCCATGGCCTCAAGCTAAACGCCAAAAAGTGTATAGTTATCCCCTTTGGCAAAAACAAAGTGCCCACAAATTACCACATAGGTGGTAATCCGTTAAGTACAGAAGAAGTAATTAGGGACCTAGGGACCCAAGTTGATAGCAATCTCTCATTTGACAACCACGTGGCCAAAGTGGTTAGAAAAACATTTTATATAGCCCACCCAATCATGAAGGGATTCACATCTAGATTAGGGGATGTCATCGTGCCTCTTTGCTCATCCCTCATCAGGCCTATAATTGAGTACAATGCCCCTTTTGGGATGTACCTTACCAGACACCTGCAGCAACTGGAAAGACCCCAAAAGTACCTCACCAAGAGGATCAAAGAGCTCAAACAGATGCCATATGCTGCCCGGTTAAAGAAACTCCAGCTCTACTCAGTGGCATACCGCCTGCTCAGAGGCGATCTGTGCCTGACGTATAAAGCCATGTCCAACCCGGAATTAATAGACATGCTGCACCTCAGAAAATCTAAATCCCATTGAGCTATGCACTCGAGAGACTTGAACCTCAGCACTGAAATAAATAGGACATGCTGGAGGGACAGATTCATAACCCAGAGGCTCCCTTCACTCTGGAATAAAATCCCAGTCCAGGTTAGGCAGAGTCCCTCATTGACTCTCTTCAAGAGGAATCTTGATGAGTGTATGGGAGATAGTAGGTTTACCCCGGGTATCACTTCTGTGTCACTGTTAGACAGAGGCACAGTATACTAACCTCGAAAAAGGGCATAGCAAAATTAATTTAAAATGGGTGGCAAAAGCCAAACACACTCTGGCTAGGCTTATAAATGCCGTATGGAAGATAGCCTAGTATGAACCTATGAACCTATCAGTTTTATATGTGCAGGTTCTCAACATGCCTTGAGGCAGATAATATCATATTGTAGATTTGGGATCGGTGAAGAAATCAAACTAGGTTTGTTTAATTCCAGTAGAGTAGATGTTTGATTTTTTTATATTCAACATCCATTTATAAATTCTTGAGTCCAGCAATTCCACGAGGCATGTTATTTGACTGGTAACATATCTACATTTATACATGTACTGTCATTTCATGTGGTAGATTATTGTGTAAGGATGCTTTTTAACTTTTTATTTCCATTTCCATCCATTTTTCCTTTTTACTTTTATCTTTTGTTTTTTACATTGTGGCTTTAAGATAATTGTATTTCAGCATGTGACAAGTTTTTAATCACTGAGATATTTAAAATGAAAGGGAGGGGTGAGATACTGTTTTGCTTGTTTTGTGTTCTGAGGAAGTTGGACTGTGTTCCGATGAAAAGCGTATGTTTTAATGGCTTAAATAAACTGTTCTATTCTATTTTACATTTAATCGAGTCGGATTCAATTTCTAAGCGGGATTAAGGAATAGTCTTTGTAGCGTTTGCTGGGTGTTTTCAAATATCTTCCAAGGCTGTCAGGCACTGGATCCCCCTGGAATGACACCATTCCAAACTAATAACACCAATGTAGCATGATCTTAGTACTCAAAACAAAACAAAGCATAAAAAACATAGAAACATATTGTTTTTGTAGTGAGAAATATGCCAATTCTGGGGTCACACAACAGTAGGGAAAAGAAAATTCTGCTGTTTGGTGTACTACAATCGCCTTCTCCTTGAACACAATTTTTAACAAAACAAACAGTGACCCAATTAAACAAGACATCAGACCACTACTTCAGTGAAACAGAAAAACAAACTGAATGATTCCCTGAAGAACGTACATGAGCTATTATTGATGTCTGTTGAAAATTTCTTAATATAAAGCCAATATTTCCCATGTAACTATATGGTAGAAGTAGTGTTTGACAAAGTATTTGCAACTATTGGAATGGCCCACCATTGGTTGTACAAAGCTGCTAAATGTAAATCCTGTACATGTGAAAATAAAGTGTGAATGATAACTTAACAAAGTGAATGCCAGAACTCACTGTAATACATTTAAAGCTCTTTTGCAAAAAAGCTTCACCTCCACACCATATCCATACCGCTTCTACTTATATACCTTACTCAGAGATCATTATACTTCCAAGTAAGGGGAATACGCTAAGGTACCACACCTTAGTATACACTGACTGTGTTTATACAGTCCGTCTGATTGTTTTGAGAATCAGAGTTGTTGTCCATAAACATTCAACAAAAATTCTGTTGGAATACCAAAGATAGTGAGGAATGAGAACAGTCTATCTTTATTCAGCCATAAGATATTTTATTAAAAATGTATTTAAAACACGGAAAATACAGTCATGTGAAATCTACATGGGATGCTGTCTCAACTTCTGAAAAAAATACAAACTAACAGAAATGTGAATCATAACTGTAACTGAGGTTAGACTAAACCAGATCTCCACCTCCTCCCACATCAGTTCTCCTTTGGCATGAAACCAGACTAGACTTTAAACTGTTTGCCATCAATTTTAGCTAACCACTTCATCTGGTTGGATTTTGAGCATCCCATGGTATACTTTTAATATTTCCTTTCTTAGCTATGTCTTAAATGATGGACATCTTCCCCTTTCATCCCTGTATGGTAATACATTTAATTAAAAATTACAATTTGTTTCTTCTCTCTTCCTGTTCAGCATTAAAGTTTCCATTCAACCCCAAGTAAGCAAGTAAATTGGGTCTTAATTTATTCTTTCAGTGTTTTGTCATTGGTCAAGATAACAGCATTCGGCTGCCTAGGACGAACTGTCTATTACTACAAGTTATTTTTACTGAGTTCTAGTTTCCAAAGTCTCACTAAAAATCCATTTAAAAGTTATTTATTGTTTGATGCCAGGTTTGTTATCTTTGTGTTGGTTTGTGCTGTTGTATTATTCTGCCCTGAAAGTTCCTTGTTAGCAAGTACTAGAGTGTGGTTGCGATTTAGTTACAGTGCATTGTTGCGTCTGGTGTTATTCAAGTGGAGCTGTATCATGTGGGATCTTCAGTCCATGTTTTGGAGTTGACCTTGAATGCTTCTTCATGCTTCAGATTACTACATTCTCCTTATTCCTGTTTTTGGAGTTTTTGGTCTGTTAAGGAGAGTCATTGCATGTTCCTTTGCACAAGACTTAGTGTAGCCACTGGACATCAACTTGTGTCTTCCTTCTATAGATTTGGCTTCTGTCTGATATCTAGCCTATGTCCCACAAAATGTGAACTTTCTCGTTTCTAATATTTATAATTTTAGCTCATTTAAATTTGGTGACGGTGATTGATATGCCTGTTACTTTAGTATCTGTAAGCATAACTTGGCAGTAACTGTTACTTCTTGATTATTATTTGAGTGTATTTTGTGCAGTAAGACAAATTCAGACTGCATATGTTTACTGCTGTGGCTTGAAGCTTTGCTGACATATTAATACTGAGCAGATTATCAGAGCTCTTATCTGAACCCACTACTTGACTGTTTTGAAACTCAGAAGACTGGACTCACAGAAATTACTGTATTATATTTTTGGTTGTAAACTATTATGCATGTTAATGCTGTTTATTGTTAAATGTGTAATGAGTTAAAATTGCTGTTTGTGTATTCTTGGACAGAGATGGATCATACAGTCAAATGGGGACCTAGGCAGGATAATAGATGCCCCCCCCCCCACCGTTCTAGATTCCTATTACTTGACTATTTCTCCTTACCATAAACACTGTTCAAACCTGTCAGTGTGCATACCATTTCCTTCTTTATGTCTACAATGCTTACAGATATTTGGATGTAATTTGAAACTTTTATGTCAAATTTTATAGTGCAAACACTATTACACATTTGCTAAACAAAACAATACAATCTCACAATAAAAATAGATTTATTTATTTATCTTATGTATTAGACATTTGTTGACCAGGATAGTTTGACTGAGCTTGTGCCCTTTGTCAGCTGAGACCTGGGGAGAAAAGCTCCACAGAACACATTATGCAAGTAAAAAGATTCACAGGGGTGAAGTAAAATACAAAAATCTCAATAAATGTTTATACAATGAAATGCTAAGCAGATGTCTATTACAGTGCAAGTAAGAGAGTCTAGCAAACAAGGCATTTCTACTAAGTAGCAAGCACTGAGGCAGATGGTAGCAACAAAGTGGCTAACAATGCATAAGTATTGTTATTGGTGGAATATTATGAAATTCATAGCAGTTTGTCGTGAGTCCGTGTGAGGGCTGATTAAATAGAGAGGTAGTAGAATGGAGGGTACAAGTAACAGATTACAACAGACCAGGAAATGGGGTGTGGGGAGCAGAGGCTGACTATTATTGTGATGCACAGCGGGTTAGAATAGATAACATAATTGCAGGAAAGGAAAAAGTAGGAAGGAAAGTGAGGGAAGAAGAGGATTATGGAGGAGGTTAACAGTAACAATAACATTAACAGTAAACTTCTTAAGCCTTGATCTCGCATCCATCGAAATGGAATTGAAACTCACATTCAAAGAAAATGCATCTGGCCAGTGTCGGATTAAGTTTACCTTTGGTCTGTTTTCAAACCATATCGCCCTTGTACACATTTGCATGTGTTCTTTGATTCATCTTCCTCATTGTATCAAAGTATATTCTTTGTATAATATGATATTGGCAGAGACAGTATTTCCTATTTAGATGCAATGTTAGCTAAAGATAAGAATGATTAGAGATTAACATCTAAAATATTTAGAAAGTCAACATGCACTAATTCATTCCTGCATTATATGACTGCACATCTGACGTCTCAGAAAAAAAGCAGCAGTGAAAGATAATTTGTCCGTGCAGCATGAATGGTTTCAGACCTTGAAGAATTTAGAGAAGAATATTCTTTCATGAAGTGTATGTAAGAAAAGGCTACCTGCAAAACCTTATTGATAGTTGTATGTTTGAGGTGATTAATAAAAGGGAAAATCAGTATTTTACCCCCATTTTGAAAAGTACTAATGACAATAGTGTTACTTTAAACTGGAAAAGGTTATGTGTAAATAATTTTAATGCTAGGTTTACCTATATAACAACATATTCATTAGACAGTGATGTATTTAGGTGCATTATTCAGAAAAAATGGTGCATATTGGATGAAAATAAGGATCTTAAGCAAAAAATTGGGGGGAGAAGCCAGTTATGGTGTATAACAAAGGGAGAAGACCAAAAAAACGTATTTGAGTCTGGAAATAACACAACCACTAATAATAATAATAATAATAATAATAAAAATTTTTGGGATGAATAGATGTGGTTGTTGTAATCACTGGAGACATATTTACAAAGGCGATACAATTGGAATAGGAAATATGAAGCTTAAAGTTAAGGGTAAATATAATTGTAATACCAGGGGAGTTGTTTATCTGAATTTATGTGAGCAGTGTTCTGGATTTTATATTGGTAAGACCAAGAGAAAAATTAGGGATATAATTTATGATAATTTGTATGAAATTAGAAAGACTATGTAGACTAATGCTTTATGGAAACATACAAATAACCGTCCAGACCACAGTTTTAAATTTTCAATATTGGAAAAGATGGATTTTAACCCTAGAGGTGGGCCATGAGATTTAATGTCGGAGAAAAATGAACAGTACTGGCAGGTCTGATTCAATATGGGCTGTGTGCCAGGTTTAAATGAAGCATTTTCAATAACTTGACTTCTAAAACTGAGAGCTTGCATGAGATAGTGCTACATATTTGACCTAATCATTTTTATACATTAATTTTTATAAATATACTCTTATTTATTTTGCAATAATAAGTTTTTTGTATTTGTCTATAGTATATAAATTACTTTTTCAGGGTGGATATTACTTTAAGAGCCAAATGGGTTATTCAGATATTCGGATCATGTGATTTTATGCATATTTAAAAAGTGTGATTTTTGTGTTGGTTTTTATCTAATGAAGTCTATTTATTGAATTTAAACAAAAGCACTTATCTTTTTGTGCAATAAATGGCTGTTCAGTTTTTGTTGTGTTTCTGTGTGTCTTCATAGTTCGTAGTTTATATTCTGACTTCCTGGTTAGTAGTTTTACTGAGTCTGGCTCAGGGTCTAATTCATGCTATTAATCATTCTTGTAAAGGAATTTTTGGTAAAAAAAGAGGGATTCTGCTTTTCCTGAAGAAATTCAAGATTCCGAATCTGAACAAGAAAATGCAGGGACAACTTCATGGTTTTTTTCCTCATATTTCTGATTCAGGCAACCAGAGGAGAGCTCAGTTTCTGATTCTTCCTGTGGGGGGTTATTTTTCTATGACTATTGTTAGAATATTGTTTTTAGTGGGAGAACATTGAGGTTTCTCAGTCCCTCAGAAAATACTGTAAGATGTTACAGATGAATTTTCCAGAATCTACAAGCATTCATCCTATTCTGTGTGTGCTACTACCCACAATTTTCCTAGTAGTCAGACTGCTGCCCCTAAAAAGGGAGATAGTATGTATAAAGTTCCTCAGTCTTTTACATTTTTATATACTACTCACAAACCTGACCCAGCAGCTATAGACGTAATTAATCCCACTGCTCCTAAGCACTTAGTTAATTCCAATCCTATTCTTTCTGATAAGTATGGGGAAATTATTGTTAGCTATGGGAAAAAGTGTATACTTCTGTAACTTTGATTTTTAGAATTTTGAATTGTCAGGCTTATATGTTAACGTTTCTGACAAATGTGAAAGTATGAGGAATGTTTTATCTGAAATGTCATCTTGTGAGGAAATATCTGTTTTAAATAACTTGGTTTCTTCTATCGCACAGGTCACTGTTCATTGTTTGCTGTGTATGTATGATACTCATACCTCTCAACATCTTAAAGCAGGAAATCTGTCAAAGCTAAAAACAATGGGGGACAAAGGCCAAAAAATAGGAACAGATTTTAAATACTGCTACTATAAACTTAGAAAGTTGATAGAATAACATGTTTTGTGTTTGTATACATTTTAAATGATATGAAGGCTGAAACTCAAATGGCTATCATCATTTCTTGACTTTAGTTTTCAATGATTTGCCAGAAGATGACAAATTTTAGGAGGAGCAGTCCAAAAAAAATAAGGCAAAAATCTGACATTCTGCAAAAATCTGAAGAGCTGAGAGGTGTGATGACACTGTTGGTACTTCATTCAAGGCTGTGGTCACTGGTACTGTTTTAAGAAGGTTTGCATGTCTGCATTCTTAGAACCTTCCAGATGATGTTAAAATGAGATTTTTAATTCTCCCTTTGATAGTAATTTACTGTTTGCCCCTCTGCTGCAGAGGTGATAAAAAAGTAACATGAAAGGGGCAAAATCATCCAAGGAATCTGTAAGATTTTTCAGCTCTCCTTTTCCAAATTACCAAAGGGCTTTTCTTTCTCCTGATCCAATTTTGGCAGTCTCAATAGAATTAAAGGCAAACATATGTTAACGAAGAAATGTCAATGGAGTTCCAAAAAGAAGTCTCAGACCTCCCAAAACCAAGAACAGCCCACCAAGTCTGAATAACTAGTCAAGAGACCTTGTGACCCACTCAAACCCATGCCCCTTTTTTCTTCCAGAATGCCTGAATCTCCATTTTCTGTTTGGCAACAGCTGTTTCAGACAAATGGGTTCTGATTGTTTCAGAAAAATGGGTTTTGAAAATCAATCATCAAGATTACAGATGGCAGGAGGAGGTAATTCTTCCTTTCCATGGGGTGATTCCTCATCCTCCAGATCAGACTCTTTTGTTTTCCCCTGTTCTTTATCCCATGTTGTCCCAAGGAGTGATAGAACCAGTTCATCCTTCCCAGGCAGGGAAGGATTTTTATTCAAGGATGTTCCTAATGCCAACAAAAGGAAGAAAATGCTTAGAGACTGGTTCTGAATCATAATTTCCTAAACCTGTTTGTGATAGTGACCAAAAGCAAAATGTTGTCACTTCTCATCCTGTTACTTCTTCTTCTTCTTCTTCCTATTTCAAGTTTTCTATAACACTAGTCTTAAGAAAAGCATATCACCACATCCTTATTCATCCAGACTTCAGGCATTTCTTAAGGTTTTGTGTATCTGGATCACATTCTTAGTTCTCTGTCTCCCCTTTGGAGTATCCAGTGCACCAAGAGTGTTCACAAAGTGTCTAGCTCCAGTTATAGCTCATTGCAGGCTACAGGGTATCCATATTTTTCCATATTTAGAGGACTTGCTTGTTTTAACAGAGTCTTTTTCAAAGTGTCAGGAATCTCTCTCTTGGTTGATAGATCTCTTACAAGCTGGGATTCCAAGAGAACTTTCAAAAGTCTTTGTTAATTCTCTCACACAGGATTATGTTCCTGGGATGTCAGCTAGACACCTCAGTTCAAAGAGACTTTCTTCCACAGGAAAAAAAATAGATCTTTATTTAGATCCATTTCTAAGGTTTTTCATTCAGAATTTAATCACTGTGAGGGAACACCTAAGGATGCTTGGTATCATGACATCATTGTTTCTTATGATACCCCTAGCAAGACTACACACGAGGACAATACAGTGGTATTTGAAATCTCTTTGGTCATATCATCAACACCCTTTATCTTTTCAAATTCTAGTATTGGTGTTTGTCAGAAGAGAATTTTTTTGGTGGAGACAACAGGTATTCTTAAATTCAGGTCTCCCCTTTTCCTTCCCTGCTTCAAAGCAGTCAGTCATCACAGATGCTTCTGACTTTGCTTTGGGGTCCAGCTTCAGGAGGGATAAAAGTGCAGGAGGTGTGGGACACCAAGGACAGTCACAAGCACATAAATATCAAGTTGATGCTTGCCCTGATCAAAGCAATAAACTCTCTAAACCATCTTTGTTCCCCGGGATCTCTTCAAGTGGTTACTGACAATACCACAGTTCTGTTATACATCAACAAGCAAGAGGGAAGCAGGCTGTACCCCCTATGTAATCTAACTATGCTAGTTTGGAATATAGTTTCACAGTACAATCTCACTCTACAGGCATCCTACATTCTATCAGAGCAAAATTGTGTGGTAGTCTAGCCAAGTAGGACCAGGGCAGACCCTCACAAATGAAAAATAGATCAGGGGTCTTCCATTTGTGGGGAGTTATTCAAATAGATCTACTTGCCTCCTCTCTGAAGAATCATCTGGCAAAATTCTGTTCCATGACTTCATGGAAGAAAGCCTGGAAGACAGATGCCCATCTTTTTCTTTGGAAAGAATGTTCCTGTATGCCCTTCCAGCCTTTACACTGATATCAAGGGTACTTCTGAAGATTTAGAAGGAATCATCCAAGATCATTATGGTGACTCCCTTCTGTCTCTTCCTTCTTTTGGAAATGGCCAGGGACAATTAACACAAGCTTGCTCACAGATTAGATATACTCATGCAAGAACAGGGGTGTTTGATACACCCCAACATCCATCATCTTCATTTGATTGCCTGGATGATAGTATCTTAATTCCTTTTATCAACCTTGTTTACTGAGGACATGCATCAGGTACTAATGGAGGCAAGAAAGACTGCTACTAAAAAATCATATGTTTGCAAATAGAAACGTTTTCAAGTTGGTGCCAACAACATAACCAGCACCCATTCAGGACTAGTTGTTCTCTGGTTTTAAAATAATTGTGTGGGTTACTGTCCTATGGCCTTTCTTGTTACTCTATCAAAGTATATTTATTGGCCATTTCAGCATGTCTGCATGTGGCTCCTCCTCTTCCAACTCAGTCTCATGTCAAAATGTTCTGGAAAGGGATTTTGCATAAGAGTCTTGCAAGAAAACCAGTGGCTCTCCTTGGGATCTTATCTTTGTGTTAGAGAACCTAACACTTGCTCTAGCTGAACCAGCTAATCTGGTTGACTTGGGGTTCTTAATAAGGGAAACAGTTTTACTAATTGCTCTGACCTCTGCAAGAAAGGTATCTGAGTTGCAAGCTGTTATAGTGAGTCGACCCTATCTCATTTTCCTTAGTGACAGGGTTTCTTTGAGAACTAATTCTTCTTTAATGCCTAAAGTGGTATCAGAGTTTACTTTAGACCAAACTACCCATCTCTACATTTTCTTTCCTGAAGCTACAAATGAGGAAGAAAGGATACCCCATACCATGAAAGTCCTCAAACAACTCGGGTACTATCTTGGCAGAACTAAAATTTTCAGATCTTCAAACCAATTGTTAATTTCTTGTGAAGGTAAGGATGGACAACCTGTATCAAAACTGACTATTTTCAAATGTTTGTCTAAAGCTATTGTCTTTTTTTATACTCACCATAGCACACATATTCCAGGCAGGGTCAAAGCCCACTCTACCAAGGCCTTGTCTTCACTTATGGCTTTTTGGAAAAGCTTGAATTCTAGAAGTATTCTAGAAGAGGTACAGATTTTACAAAACACTACAAGCCTGATTCCTTCTCTACGTCCAGATCAAGCTTTGATTTGTTAGGACCATACTCCAGGAGCTCCTGGACTCCTCCCTTTCCATCTCCCAGATATAGTTAGTTATGGTAATGTACCTATATAGCTAAGGCTACTGCAGCAGTGATCAATATGATGAACATAGTATAGCTGTGTAAGATGAACTTACCATGAGTACATTTTCGAATGATCACTGCTACAGTGCATGCTCCCCTCTTCACCCCCCCCCTTCTTTTTTCGTGAGTTGTTTTTTTTTTTATGCTAGGGTGTGGACATTTATTTTTTGTGGTTCCTACCATTGTCATTTCAGGGGTCAGCTTCTCTCTCTCTACTGGCAGGAAAGGTCTGAAGGACTTTGCACTCAAGCTAGTCTTTTAGTCAGATCTGCTTTAGCTGCTTGACAGTTTGGGAGTATGCAAGGTGCCCTGAATCTTTGGAAGCTAACTGTCAATTATATACTTGGCAGGATATAGCCTCATAATGCTGAGGCTACTATAGCAATAATCATTCAAATATGTACTGTTATGGTAAGGTCAACTTACAGAACTGTATTTTAATAGGTGCACTCACTGCACCCTTAACCCTGCCATTGTTTTCTCAGGTTTTATTTCATACTTGACAAGGATCTGTGCTTTTCCCTTTTCTGCTGACTGTTTTGCTGGATGATAAGACAACGAATTGTGGGCCAGCCAGTCTAATTCAGTTTTCTGACAATTTCATCTTCTTTGCTGCTTTCAAGCTAGTGAAATAAGTTCCAACTCGAAATGCAGTTCATCCTGGTATCTGATATTGGGTTATTATTGAATACATCCATAACTAAAGCAATGTTGTTTTCTCTCAGCAGCGAATTGATTCAGAGCTCTACATATAAAATATACTAAGGGATTTACTATTCTGGAAGCTTTGTGTTATTTAAGCTGTTATAAATTACCTTGGATCTACACCTGAAATTTGATGTGCACATCAGTATTATTCCTCATAACACCAACATGAAAGTTGGCCTCATATCTCTCAACTGTCCAGATTGTTGCAGAATGTCCAGATTCTTGTCTCCTATTTTTGGTCCGTTCCTCATAAAATTTGTGGTTTTCTAGATTTTTGTGGCAAATCAGTGAATACTGAATTTACTAAATAATGACAGGCATTTGAGTTATAGAGTATGAAAGGCTGGACACTAAAGAGGGAAAAAAGGACCTGTACCAATTGGCTAGACAGGGAGACTGAGCTGGGAAAGAACTACAGCAGATTAAGCTGATAAAGGATAAAGAGGGAAACATACTCACAAGTGAGGAGAGTGTGTTGAGCAGATGGAAAGAGTACTTTGTTGGTCTGATGAATGAACAGCATGAGAAAGAGAGAAGATTGGATGATGTGGGGGTAGTGAATCAGGAAGTGCAATGGAATAGCAAGGAGGAAGTAAGGATAGCTATGAAGAGGCTAAAGAATGGAAAGGTTGTTCATAGGTTCATAGGTTCATAGGTATGTACTAGACTAATGGCCCTGGGGCCTTTGCAAGCCTAGCCAAAGGATTACCCTGGCATAGTGCCACCTGATCTTAGTTCCCAGTGTCTCTGTCGAGTAGAGCCACTGGTGTTATCACTGGGGTGAATTTTCTGTTTCTCATCCACTCATCAAGATTTCTCTTGAAGAGTGTCAGCAAGGTTCTCTGCTTGACATGTATGGGAAGTCTGTTCCATAGCATGGACAGTCTCTGGGTTATGAACCTGTCCCTCCAGCGTGTTCTATTAATTGTGGTAATAAGGTTATGGTCTCTGGAGCGTGTAGTATGGAAGGATTGGCATTTCTTTAGATGAAGCATTTCTAACACAGCTGGGTCAGACATGGCTTTGTAAGTCAAGCAGAGATCACCTCTAAGTAGGCGATATGAGACAGAGAATAGTTGGAGTTTTTTGAGCCTGTCCATATAGGACAAGTGTTTAAGGCCTAGGATCCTCTTTGTGAGGTACTTTTGCAGCCTCTCCACTTGTTTCAGGTGTCTAGTGAGGTACATGCCAAATGGGGCATTGTACTCGATAACTGGCCTAATGAGAGAAGAGTAGAGGGAGACAATGACCTCTTTCTTCCTGGATGCAAAACCCTTAGTAATGAGATGTGCCACATAGAAGGACTTTCTGACCACAGTGGCAATGTGGTGATCAAAAGAGAGGTTGCTCTCAAGCTGTGTTCCCAGATCTCTTATATCATCTTTTGTGTTCAGTGGATTACCATCAATGTGGTAATTCATGGGAGCTGGGTTTTTCTCAAAGGGGATGACGGCACATTTTTTGGCATTGAAATAAAACCATGGTTCTGACACCAGTCGTTGGTCACAGTGAGGCCATTTTGTAGGATGTCAATATCACTTGGGGAGTTAATAATAGCTCCCAACTTGCAATCGTCTATGAACTTTGTCAGCCAGAGTGCCTTCTTGTTAGCCTGGACTTCAGAGAAATAGATACCAAACAGGAGAGGACCCAGGACTGAACCCTGTGGGACTCCACTCGTGTCTAATTGGCAGTCTGACTTAGAGTCAGCTACTTTCACACTGTAGGTTCTATCTATGAGCCAGTTTGCAACTCACCTAGTGATATAGTGGTTGATGCCAAGCTTAGTGAGTTTTTCTCTGATTCATAAGTGGGGAATAGTATCAAAAGCCTTGGCCAGATCAAGGTAGGCTGTATAAACCACCTTACCTTCATCCACAGCTCTGGTGACTGACTCAAAGAAGTTGACCAAGTTGAGCAGGCATGATCTGCCCTTCACAAAATCAAACTGTGTGGGATCTAGAGTTTGGAGACTCCCTATATCCTTGTTTATTAGGTCCATGATGATGCATTCCATAGCTTTGCATATCAGACTCGTCAGGCTAATGGGGCTATACTTCCCAGGGTCTATAGTCACTCCTCCTTTGTGGAGAGGGATTACTGTGGCAGTGCGCCATTCAGCAGGGACAAAGCCTGAGGTGAGGCTGTGATTGAACAGGGCACACAGGTGAGGTGCCAGTTCACTCTGTAGTTCATGTAGAACACAACCAGGGATATTGTCAGGTCCCAGAGAAGCTGTATTCTTGGCCTTGGACAGTGCTGTTTTAACCTGTGCAACAGTAGTACTGGGTGCCTGGCAATCTACTGGTATTGTGATTGGTCCTTTAGGGGGAAGGTGGGTAAAGTTGGCACTGAATCTGTCGGCCAGTATACTGGCAATATCTGCTGGCTCGGTATAGGAGGTACCATTGTGCAGTAGCTCAGAGAAAATCTGGGTACTGCCATGGAGATTCTTTACATAACTATAGAAAGCCTTGTGGTTGTCTTTACTATCTGCTGAAATTCTGTTTTCATAACTAGCTTTAGAGGATTTGATGAGGGATCTCAACTTTTTGCTGAGGCAGATAAGGGAGTTTTTCCAGTCTTGGGAGTTCACCTTATTCTGCATCAGTATCCTCCTTCTGTTGTAGAGTTTGTTAATGGCAGGGGACCATCAGATTGGCTTTCTTTATTTGGAGGAGAGTGTCGTGGTTCTATTGGGTATGGCGAGATCCATGCATTTTTGTATGTGTTTGTATAGTGCATTGGTGTATGATTCTGCAGCCATGCAACTATTCTCCATGTGCATGGGTGCCATGAAGTTAGCCACCTCTTTTTTTAGGATCCCAAAGTTAGCTTTGGAGAAGTTTTTCATGGTGGTTACCTTTGCTGGGGGAGGGGTGGGAGGGATGTTTATTTCCAAGGTGATTAGTTTGTGGTCGTATCTAACCAGGGAGGAGCTGACTATTGGTGTAGAGCAACGGTTGCCCATGTTAGTAATGACCAGGTTGACCAGGTCAAGGATGTTGCTACCTCTAGTGGGGGTAAGAACGAGCTGGTCCAGAGCATTGGAATTAATGAACTCCAGGAAACATTGGGCAAGTGTATTGGTACATGAGTAGTTTACCCAGTTAATGGAGGGGTAGTTGAAGTTGCCTAGTAAGAGGGTGTTAGTTTGGACCCTAATATTCTCCAGGGTGCTTAGAAACATGGAGTGCGAGTCTTGGGACATGGTTGGGGACCTATAGCAGGCTATGACTTGAATCATTGTCTTACTCAATGTTAGCTGCACCTGAAGTATCTCTGATGCATTATGTTGGGCTACAAGTCTGGAGGTGTGCGCATCCCTTATGAATATGGAAACACCACCACCTTTGGAGCTTTGGTCTAAGTTCTGGGGCTGAAAGATGTGGAAGGAGTTATAGCCTGGTAGTGCAGGGGTGCTTTCTGCTGCCTTGAACCAGGTCTCTGTTACAGCACAAATGTTGATGTTCTCCATTTTTAGGAGTTCCTCAAGCGAGTGAATTTTGAGATTTTTGACTTCTAGCATTGAGCAACATTACCCTCAGATAGCATTTGTTTGTAGCTGTTATGGTGGTAATTTGGTCTTTGGAACATCGCCTAAAAAAGGCACTATAGAGGTGGCAAGAGCCTTGGCCAGTATCCGGAAGCCCAGTGGTTCAGATGACATACCTCTGGAAGCATGATGGTATTTAGGAGAGATGGCAGTAGAGTTTTTAAACAGATTGTTTAACAAAATCTTGGAAAGTGAGAGGATGCCTGAGGAGTGGAGAAGAAGTATATTAGTACCGATTTTTAAGAATGAGGGTGATGTGCAGAGCTCTAGTAACTACAGAGGAATAAAACTGATCAGCCATAGCATGAAGTTATGGGAAAGAGTAGTGGAAGCTAGATTAAGAAAGGAGTTGATGATTAGTGAGCAGCAGTATGGTTTCATGCCGGGAAAGAGCACTACAGATGCAATGTTTTCTTTGAGGGTGATGATGGAGAAGTATAGAAATGATAAGGAGTTGCATTGTGTCTTTGTGGACTAAGAGAAAGCATATGGCAGGGTGCCTAGAGAGGAGTTGTGGTATTGTATGAGGAAGTCAAGAGTGGCAGAGAAGTATGTAAGAGTACAGGTTATGTACAAGGGCAGTGTGACAGTGGTAAGGTCTGTGGTAGGAGTGATAGATGCATTCAAGGTGGAGGTGGGATTACATCAAGGATCAACACTGAGCCCTTTCTTATTTGCAGTGGTGATGGATAGGTTGACAGACAATATCAGACAGGAATCCCCATGGACTATGATGTTTGTGGATGACATTGTGATCTGTAGAGAGATTAGGGAATAGGTTGAAAAGACCCTGTAGAGGTGAAGATATGCTCTAGAGAGGAGAAGATTGAAGGTCAGCAGGACTAAGACAGAATACATGTCTGTAAATGAGAGGGAGGACAGAGGAATGGTGAGGATTCAGAGAGTAGAGCTGGCAAAGGTGGATGAGTTTAAATACTTGAAATCAACAGCTCAGAGTAATGATTAGTGTGGAAGAGAGGTGAAGAAGACAGTACAAGCAGGGTACAGTGGGTGAAGAAGAGTGTCAGAAATGATTTGTGACAGACCTGTATCAGTAAAAGTGAAAGGGAAGGTCTGTAAGTTTGTAGTGAGACCAGCTATGTTATATGGGTTGGAGACAGTGGCACTGATGAACAGACAGGTGGCAGAGTTAAAGATGTTAAGATTTGTACTGGGTGTGACAAGGATGGACAGGATTAGAAATGAGTATATTAGAGAGTCAGCTCAGGTTGGATGGTTTGGAGACAAAGCCAGAGTGGTGAGAGTGGGTTAGTTTGGACATGTGCTGAGGAGGGATGCTGGGTATATTGCAAGAAGGATGCTAGGGATGGAGCTGCCAGGTAAGAGGAAAAGAGGAAGGCCTAAGATAAGATTTATGGGTGTTGTGAGAGAGGACGTGTAGGTGGTTGGTGTGACAGAGCAAGATACAGAGGACAGGAAGAAATGCAAACAGATGATCTGTTGTAGAGACCCCTAACAGGAGCAGCTGAATGAAAAAGAATAAGATATCCTTCAGAAAAATGCATGGTAACACAAATATTTTTATTCTAGCAACTTTCTAAGTTTATAAGAGCAATATTTAAAATTTATCCCTATTTTTCAGGCTTTGTCCCACCATTATTTTTGGCTTTGTACAGACTTTTGGTGTTAAGAGATTGAGAGGTATGGCTGGCCTTCTTTGCATGATAAAGGATTTCTGACTGATCTAGCTAGAATTTTACTTACAGAGTCACTTTTCCTGTCTAACTTGACTTACAGATCTTGTCTGCTGACAGATATTTCTTTGTCTTAACTTTCCACTCTTGACTGGCCAATTTGCTTTTATTAATATTTCTAGATCTCACCACTGGCTCTGCTTAGAAATTCCCCATTATCTTTATATGTTACACTTAAGGCTTCTTCTACTTACAGATCCATTTTAAATTTCAGCAGCTATAAACTCTGCAGCCAAAAATTCAACACTGACAAATATCTGGTTTTACTCTGATCTTAATTGTATAGGTTTGTATATATAGTAGACAATTTAACAGTATATTCTTCTCTGACTGAGAGAAACATTCCTGTATTCAGCATTACCAATCTGATGTTTCACAGCGTGGCACTGGGCATAGAATTATTTTGTTTCCAAGTGAAAGTAAAAGTATTTTTTACATTTGAATAACTTAGTGTTTTCACATCTTAAACGGACTGTTAGACATTGTGCATAAATTGACATATACATTACTTAGTATGTAATTTTCAGCTGTAGCTATATAGAAAAGGTCTGGGTAAACACATTACTTTTGCAGTCGATTAAAGAGCAACAAGGCCTAGCAATGTATTCCTTATCACATAATTATTTTTCAAAAGCTGGTGAAAACATGCTGTTCAATAAACCACAGCTTTTCTGTAAGTACATCTTCATAATACTGCAGTTTGTCCAGGGGAGGTATGCAAATTATTTTATAATAAACTCTTCACTGACTACCATATGTACATATGTTGTGCATACTGGCCTTATTAATTAAAAACAACCTGAATAACATTTGCCCGACAAATGCTTGAACAAATTTTACTGCAATGAGTGCAGAGCAGCTTGACATTTATTTGCTTCTTATTTTATGCCTTCCCTAGCAGATCCTGATAATGCTGCCAGTTATATGTAACTGCCCCTCGAAAGAGAAAAATCAACACTTCAAAAGCATTAGGTGCATAATGATCAAAGACAAATGTTGAACAATTATGTTTTTTGCAAAAGAAAATGTCTACATCTTTTTTCCGGAAGTCACTTGTTATGCATGTCTTACATGCTTGATTTAACTCAAGTCATTTCCATAATCTGTGCTAAATGGGTTGCTAAGGGACTCTGTTCTATTCTCTTTGCTATAGAAACCCATTTTATAAGCCCTGACATGATGAATTGGTGCTTCATGCTGGAAGACTTAACATTATCATTTATTTCCACTTGCATTTCTTTTATTTGCACTTCCTTAGCTAGTTTAACTATTTGTTCATCAATGGACTTTGAAAGAATACAACACTTTGTATAATATAATGTAATTATAAGCAAATGTACTGAAATGCAACATGTAACACAATAGGATCTGTGTTGCATGCCAACTCCAATTCATATACTTAATTGAAAAACATATATATCTAGTATAACTGCTAAGTTTTGGAGAATTCAAGTCTATCTTTATTATGAGCATATAAATACTGAATAAGCCAGTGGGGCAAATAATTCAGCTACCAAGTGAACTCATAAATTTAACTACCCGTGAAGTCTATTGCCTTATTTTCTTATCTCTTCCTATATTACCCCAGCTCCTATACCATCAGACTGCCTTCCTACTTTTTTTTTTTTTTTCATTTTAGCTAGTCCCAGTCATGCCTGAATCCTGCCATAGTATCACAATTACCATTCGCCTGTTCATTAAATAGATTCTATCACTATGTTAGTAAAGCAGGACCTCCTTTACTCACCCTGAGCCTGCAATCCTGCTGGTGAACTATAAATCACATCATCCTAATTTTCTTCTTCATTTTCAGACTTGTTGCTGATGTATCTGGTTCTGCTACAGTGCCCTGAGTTTGCAGATCATGTGTTTATTGGTGGTTACTAGGCTCATGGCTAAACAGACATTTTAAGCTTATCCAAGCTTACCCCAATACCACAGACTAATGCTGACATGTGTCAATACCACAAGGAATTGTATGGTTATAATAAAGGCATGTACATATCAAGCTTTCATAGGTTTCCCCTGTCCTTTAGGGACAAAGTTGCTAAACCAGGAGTAAATTTACGATTTCTCATCCATTGGTCCATGTTATGCTTTCAATAGGGTTAGGGATGAGTTTTGTTTCACAAGGATGGGGAGGCCTTACCCAGAGAATAGGTAATCTGTGAAACACATACCCGTCTCTCCAATATGTCCTCTTAATGTCACAGCTATTTATTTTGCAGATGTGCAGCAAATCCATTAGTGTGGGATCAGAGCATGCCTTGTAAGCCAGGCATAGATCGCAATGCAGCAGTCTGTAATAAACTATCCACATAGAACTTATGGTATAGCTCCTGTATTCTTTCTGTGAGTAACCTCTATGGTCTCTCAAGCTGTTGCAATTACCTGGCAGGTGCATGCAGAAGGGTATGTTGTACTCCATGACTGGTCTGATAAGAGCCAAGTACAGTGGAACAAGGACCTCCTTGGACCTAGATGCCATACTTTCTTACAAGTTGTACAACATACAATGATTTTCTCACCACAGCAGATACATAGTAGTCAAAGGTCAAGTTACTGTTAACATATGTTCCCAGTTCCCTAATCACTGATTCTACTTTTAGGGATGCCTTATCAATGTGATAATTTACAGGTGTGCACTTTTTTGCACCGTGTTTTAGTCCATGGCTCTGACACAAGTTGCTTGTCTTTGTCAGGCCCTCTTGAAGGCTATCTGTGTATTTAGGGGATTCTGTGACCAAAGCTAGTTTGTAGTCATCCACATACTTTGTCAGCCAGATGCCCTTGATATTTGCCTTGACCTCAGAGAAGTAAATGCCAAAAAGGGAATGCTCCAGTACCAGTCTCTGTGAGACTCCTCTAGTGGCAGTCCTCTTTTCTGGAAGTGGATTTTACTATACTAACTTCTGTGACCTATCAGTGAGCCTATTGGCTATCCATTGGGTGACATATGGGTACCCATGGGGGTTAAGAGTATGGAGATACCCAAATAATGTTATTGAAGGATCTGAATTTCACTCAGAGTTTAATATTTTGGCTGACACTTTTGGAGTTTACTTCATGAGAGGTATTATATGAAACAATGAAGAGCAACTTGAACTTTATGCTGAAGAAATTAACAAACTGAATGAATCCATCACTAATGACTTACTTTTTTCTATTAACACAAACAAATACTATGATTTTTTTTCTAATGTTGACAACTGTGAGCAGATTAATAAAAGAAAGAAAGGCAAAATAAGGAGAGACTGAAGGAGTATTTATTTATTTATTGACTGACATTTGATTATTGGGAAAGTCTGACTGGGTAGAAGCCCATTTTCAGTGGAGGCCCAGGGGGAAATGTTCCAAATTATTACAAAACATTGTAAGAACAATATTTTTACAATCTTCAAAAATAAACAAACACATCTGCAGTTTAAATAATCATAATAAATTAGACATAATCTAAAAACATTGGTTAAGAATCGATACAAGGTATATGACAATCATTTAATATTTAGGGAAATTGTAGACAGTTTGTAGAAAAATTAAAGGTAAGTTAGTCTAATACAAATAGGAACTGCAATGTGAAGTGAGGAAAAAAAGGGGCTTCCGGTATATTTAGAGAGAAAGTCAGGGAAGAGAATCAGATAACAGTAAGGAAGTACGTGAAGAAGGGAGAGTAAGGAGGTATAAGGAATGAAAAGGTTTTAGGGATATAGTTTGTCCTAGTTTTGAGCAAAAACAGAGTCAGATTTTAGTGAGGAAGTCTTTCAGAGTGGTTTTGAAAGATGGGAGGGAGGGTATAAACCTGATGGATACAGGTGAGGAGTTCCAGGACTTAGTAACCTTGTACGAATGCAGACAATGCCCAGCAGATTTGCTAGGTTTGTAGACAGGCAGGAGATTTTGGACATTGGATCATAATGACCTACTGGGAACATAACTGTGCTGTGCAAAATGTTTTTTAGTGCTGGACAGGCAGATGGATGCTGGGTAATTTTATAGCTGGTAAGAAGTTATGTTTATGTTAGTTGATGTGGCAGTTCTAAATAGTTTAGGCTTTTTGGTGCTATACAGTGGTGGGTTCTGAAAGGGGTATGTGCTGCAAATTCAACAACTTTGTTATAGCATGTTCAAGTTTTAATTTTTGTGACACCTGGAAGTGAGTAAGGATGGGAGTACTATAAAGAATAGTGGGGAGGAGATAAGTAGTGGCAAGTGTAGTTTTAGTTGCACCGGTGAGAAAGGTTTTGGTTCAGTAAAACATTCCTAGTTTTTGATGAGTTTTTCTTATACAATTTTGTGTATGCAGGTTGAATGTAAGAGTATCATCCACTATCACCCCTAATAGTTTGGTATGAGAAGTGACTTTAATGGTTGTATTATCAAAAGAGAGGACTTTAAATTGTGCTTTTTCATGAGAGAGATATTTATGGAAAAAGTAGTAGTTTGGTCTTTTTTTGGGTTGAGCATGAGTTGTGAGGTACAAAGCCATGTTTCAGTGGCTGTTAAAGCTTCCTGACTAATTATTTGGAGGTGTGCCTTGTTGTCAGGTGTGCAAATGAGAGTGGAATCATCTACATATTGTATTGGGGTGGCCTGTTTTGTGGCTGTATAGAGGGTGTTGTTGAAAATGTTAAAGAGGAGGGGACCAAGGACAGAGCATTGTGGTACACCAATAGTGACTGTGGGGTAAGGAGAGAGCATAGAGTGGCATTTTACTGACAGATACCTATTGGACAGGTACCTTATGAACCACAGAAAGGTGGTCAGAGAGAGAGAGATCTAGTGAGGACACTTGAAGCAGAAGTTTGCTCTGACAAATTGTGTTAAAGGCTTTAGAAAATTCTAGAAATAAGGAAGAGACTAGTTTGCTGTTATCTCTAGGTTTATTGACAGGTTAGAAGGGCAGTGCTAGTACTATGGGAAGAATAGAAGCCATGCTGTGTAGGTGATGGTAGTTCTTCCTGTAGAAGATAGTCTAGCAATTGTTTTTGAATAAATGTTTCAAGTATTTTTGTGAGGGGAGATAATATTGCTATAGGTCTAAAGTCATTAATGTCTGTTGAATTTATTTCTTTGTACAAAGAAATAATGTGTGCCTTTTTCCAGAGAGATGGAATGTGGGATTACTGGATCAACCAATTTATATGAATTGTGACAGGATAGGTAATGTTATTGGCTTCTATTTTTTAGGCACCCACTTGAATGGTCATCAGCTGAAGAAAAGCATGATTTAAGTTTAAGAGTAATTTTATATAGGATGTGGGCACAGGTTTCAAGGTGAAAGTGGATGTGTTGATATATGGCTATTGGGCATGGTTGGGATTATATGTTGAGGAATCCTTAGAGATGCTAAACTATGTATAAAATAAGAGTTGAACTGTGTTGCAGTTTTGAGTGGTGTGTTATCGGCAGAGGGACTTTGTCTGATTTTTTTGCCAGTAATATTTCTTTAATGGATGTCCAAAAAGTTTTAGGGTTTTTAGGGTTATGTTTAGTATTATTCTGAAAGTTATTACGCTATAGTCTTTTTGTCTTCATTTATTTGCCTTTTACTGTAATTGCAAAGCACTGTGAACTTTTCAAGACATTGAGGTGTTTTATATTTTTGCCATTCTTTCAATGCTTTTTCTCTATCCTGCCTTAGCATTCTACTCTTTTTGGATAGTCAAATTGCATTATTTGTTTTTAGTCTCTCCCTTCTAAGTGGTGCAAGGCTATTTAGGATATTAAGAAAAGTTGTATTGAATTCAGTTACAGGATCATCTAAGCGGAAGATTTTTAGGAAGTTTCATTTAGCAGAAGATAGTATAGTGATGAGCATTTCTGGGTTAAACCTGAACAAGTTGTGTTGTATAAATATGCTGTATAAATGGATGTGTGAAATGTCTGGTCATATAAATTGGAAGATGATTACTGAGAGACTCTGGCATTGAACCTGTGGCAAAGTATTTGCTAAGGTCTGATACTAAAATCCTGTCTATTAGAGAATTTGATGTCTTGCTGTAATGTGTGGGGTTATTAATTAATTGTGCATGCTAGATGTAGGGGAGTTAGAGTTCATGTCCAACCAATTGACATTCACATCACCTAATAATAGATTTTTTGTGGAAATGTTATGGATATCCAATGTAGGCTATCTTCCAGTATAAATAACAATGAATGAGACGAAACTATCTCAGCTATGTGAATCAATACGAGTGTAACTGGACCCGGTCAAGTAAAGCACAATTTATTCCAATCACGAACAGACACAAAAATAACAGTTAAGCGTTTCATCTGTAAATACAGACTTTATCAGAACACCATTACTGTGGATTACTGATAAATTTAAAACCTTTTTGGCATCAAAAAGAACCACTGAAAGTGCTCATTTAAAGTGACAATGCATAGCATATGCACACACTACATATGAACATTATTAAAACCTCATATATAAGAAAATATAAATATAAAAATATAAATATATACATAAATCGTTAATACTATTAAAACTAAACATTAAAAATATTTGTTACATATAAATGGTCTCAGCTAATAAACTACTTAAGTTGTAATACTGATTTAATAGAAATAAAATCATTAATACCAGGGAATTTTGTGGCATTAGTTGCAATTTGCCAAAATAATTCCCTTTTACATAACTGTGCTTTATAATTACCCCCTCTAGCTGATAAAAATGTTTGATCAATAATAGCAAATTTGAACATGTGTGTGTCACCATATTTATTTATATGTCTAAATAAGGCATTTTTAGTATCCTTAACTTTTATTTTATATAGGTGCTCATAAATACGTCTTTTCAGTTGTCTCTCCATTTTGCCTATGTAGAATACAGCACATGTATTACACTTAGCTAAATAGACAATATTATTGCTATTACAATTCCCCTTTCTAAACTGTACATATGTCTTATTAATATCATCCAGTTTTATTCCTATATCTTCATTGATAGCAAAACATTGTTTACAGTGTCCACATTTTTTAGTATGGGTATTTGTTACCTTAATATTATGATGATGTATATTTAATAAATTCTTAATATTCATATTCATTTTGAACACAAAATTAGGGTCCCTACCTATGACATTTAATAATTCATCATCAGTTATCAATATATTCCAATGCAGCTTTATAATGTTCTTAATGTCAAATACGAATGGGGAATATGTAAGAACACAAACTCTATTAAATTCTTTTTGTATATTATTTGTATTACTTATTATATTAAAATTTTCATTACCAAGGATGGGCACAATTTTTTTACCCCATTCATTAATAACATAAGCTGATATGTCATCTAATATTGCTAGCGGATAACCTCTATTAATGAACATAATATGTATATTGTTTATTTCTTCTTTCATTTTAATAAAATCAGAAGTCATTCTAGCCACACGTATGCATTGGCCCTTATATATGTTCTTAAGAATATGTTTAGGATGGTTGCTAGTGTAATAAAGGTAGCCATTTGAAAAAGTTTCTTTTCTAAATATTTCTGACTGAAAGCCAGTACTCATATGACTTACATAGGTATCCAAATATGATATGCCTTCAGGACTAAAATTGTATGTAAACTTCAAAAAGGTACTAGTAGTATTTATATATTCAAAAAATTCTATAAGTGTATCAATAGACCCATCCCATAATAAAAACATATAATCTAAAAATCTTGTGTAATATGTGATATGTTTGAAATAATCACTATTGAACAAAAATTGATTCTCCCATTCAAGCATAACTAAGTTAGCAAATATGGGGGCACAAGATGCCCCCATAGCCACTCCCTGAGCTTGCTTGTAATACTCGCCTTCGAAATAAATATAATTGTGTTCCAACACAAGACTTTAAATGAGCACTTTCAGTGGTTATTTTTGGCGCCATAAAGGTTTTAAATTTATCAGTAATCCACAGTAATGGTGTTCTGATGAAGTCTGTATTTACAGATGAAAGCGCTTAACTGTTATTTTTGTGTCTGTTCGTGATTGGAATAAATTGTGCTTTACTTGACCGGGCCCAGTTACACTCGTATTGATTCACATAGCTGAGACAGTTTCATCTCATTCGTTGTTATTTCTACAGTTGTTTTTGGCTTTTTGGGATATTTCTAGTTGCCGCTATGGACAATGCTGATGTAGTAACTGAGACCTTATTGGACAAGTCGGAATTCGCTCATTTAAAAACCGAGCTGGATATTCTCAAAGACAATGTTTTTCGTCTTACTGATGTGGTTGGCCAATTACAGAGAACACTTGTTAATTGGAAGTCCGTAAATGAGGGCACGGACAATCGCAACTCTTTATGTATTACATCACGCTCCACATCCATCGAGATTCCAAATGGACAGGGTGATCCTAACGGCTTGGTAAAGAGTGCGAATCTATCTAAGTCACCTTCTGACAAGTTACAAGGCTGCAGTAGTAGTTGTAATAATGAACATGATTTGACTTTTGATTTTTCGTTATTCCAAGTCGAGGATGATAGCGAGCGTATGGGAGCTCGCCCAAAATGGCAGGCACCCATGAAAACCTACGCGGCAATGGCTAAAAATAAAACAACACTGGATAGTAATAAAGGTACTGTACTGAATACATCTAGCCCTCGGGTTTTACCTGCTGATGGCAATACACTTCATAATAATACTGGACAATTAAATGAATTGGACAATTTCTTAACTAATGATTTTGATTTTACTGTTGCTTCTAAGGGTGTTGTTTCAGAAGCATATACGATGAATACACATATTAATAGAGGTACTTTGAAAGAGGTGATATACAGTTTAGGTAAAATGCTGTTTTCTGTTAAAAGTATAAAAGTTGACAATGCCTATTTGAATAAATGCATTACATTAGGCATTGTCCCTATGGGACTACGATTTTTTAAAATGCCTATGGGTGTAACATTGAATCATGATACTAAAACTGAATTTAATAATTTATTTAATAATTTTGGTCTCAGCTATATGAAATTAATTATAAATAAAAATGATGAGAAATTGAGTTTGTTAATTAATGAAATTGATAAATTGAATAATATAATTGTTACTGATTTATTGTTCCCTCAGTGGAAAGATTTGTATAATAAGCAGTATTTATTAGCTGATAGTAAGGCGGAAAAAATATTTGATAGGAAATATAGGAAGATGCAACGTGATGTTGAACAGTATGAGGAGAATAGAGCTTATATTTGGAAGAAAGATTATGAGTCTATCCATAAAATGGATTCTAATGAGTGAAATGTTGATTATAGACATTGATACAAATTTTCAAGGGGGAAGATATTTTACCCCACAACAGAAAAAGATGTTCCAGAAAGAAAATCAGCATCGGAGATGAAAAGTTTTAATTGTAGTGTATCTAAGGAAATATTATTATACAATGAAATAGATATCTCACAATTGGGAAATAATGATGAGAATAGTAATAATGATATTGATTTTAATATGAATTTATCTAAGAATGAAGATAGACAAGTCCTTTATATGAGGAATGATTTGAAAATATTTAATTACACTTCCATACATATTAGTGATGAATTCTTTTCCTTATTTCAAAAAGGTATGAAATATATACCTACTGATAAATTTAATTTGGTAGATACTATTATTGATATAAAATTGTTCTGTCAAAAACTTAATTTAGCATTACTTTACAAAAATAATGACAGTTATAGGTTGCTGCTGAATGAAATGAAGAAAAAAAGCATATTTATACCCCCCTCACATAAAAATGTGAAAATTTTTGAAGAATCTATTTGCGCTGATATTTATGAATATAATAGAAGTATTAAAGGAAGGAAATTTGTTGACAATTTGGAGGATGTAGAGAGGAAATGCCTGGTCGAGTTGATGAGGAATAATGATATTTGTATAATGAAGGCAGATAATGGTGCTGGTATTGTATTATATAATACAATCGATTATATTAATAAAGTTCAGACTATATTAATCAAATCTGGGAATTATGAAGTAGTCTCCCGTAATGAAATAAATATAGGTTATCATAAAATTGATTTAGCTTTAGATGAATATTTAATTGATAATAGGATAACTGTTGATACATATAATTTTTTGAAAAATGATAATCCTATTTTGGCAACAATAGTATGTATACCTAAAGTACACAAAAATATAAAAAATCCACCTTTCAGACCTATTATTTCTGGTAGTAAAGCCAAGACTTTTAATATTGGTGTGGTTATTGATGACTGGTTAAAACATACGTACCAATATATTCCACATTTAGTAAAGGACTCATGGATGTTTTTATCCAAATTAACTAGTAATAAGTAGAAAAATAATTTGATATTTGTCACTATTGATGTGATCAACTTATTCTCATGTATCCCTAGAGAACAGGGATTAGAATTTTTCTGTGATAGTTTGAGGAAACATTCCCGTTTAAGTTGGGATCGCATTAATTTAATAGTGGATATGATGAGTCTTGTGTTGGAACACAATTATATTTATTTCGAAGGTGAGTATTACAAGCAAGCTCAGGGAGTGGCTATGGGGGCATCTTGTGCCCCCATATTTGCTAACTTAGTTATGCTTGAATGGGAGAATCAATTTTTGTTCAATAGTGATTATTTCAAACATATCACATATTACACAAGATTTTTAGATGATATGTTTTTATTATGGAATGTGTCTATTGATACACTTATGGAATTTTTTGAATATATAAATACTACTAGTACTTTTTTGAAGTGTACATACAATTTTAGTCCTGAAGGCATATCATATTTGGATACCTATGTAAGCCATATGAGTACTGGCTTTCAGTCAGAAATATTTAGAAAAGAAACTTTTTCAAATGGCTACCTTTATTACACTAGCAACCATCCTAAACATATTCTTAAGAACATATATAAGGGCCAATGCATACGTGTGGCTAGAATGACTTCTGATTTTATTAAAATGAAAGAAGAAATAAACAATATACATATTATGTTCATTAATAGAGGTTATCCGCTAGCAATATTAGATGACATATCAGCTTATGTTATTAATGAATGGGGTAAAAAAAATTTGCCCATCCTTGGTAATGAAAATTTTAATATAATAAGTAATACAAATAATATACAAAAATAATTTAATAGAGTTTGTGTTCTTACATATTCCCCATTCGTATTTGACATTAAGAACATTATAAAGCTGCATTGGAATATATTGATAACTGATGATGAATTATTAAATGTCATAGGTAGGGACCCTAATTTTGTGTTCAAAATGAATATGAATATTAAGAATTTATTAAATATACATCATCATAATATTAAGGTAACAAATACCCATACTAAAAAATGTGGACACTGTAAACAATATTTTGCTATCAATGAAGATATAGGAATAAAATTGGATGATATTAATAAGACATATGTACGGTTTAGAAAGGGGAATTGTAATAGCAATAATATTGTCTATTTAGCTAAGTGTAATACATGTGCTGTATTCTACATAGGAAAAATGGAGAGACAACTGAAGAGACGTATTTATGAGCACCTATATAAAATAAAAGTTAAGGATACTAAAAATGCCTTATTTAGACATATAAATAAATATGGTGACACACACATGTTCAAATTTGCTATTATTTATCAAACATTTATATCAGCTAGAGGGGGTAATTATAAAGCACAGTTATGTAAAAGGGAATTATTTTGGCAAATTGCAGCTAATGCCACAAAATTCCCTGGTATTAATGATTTTATTTCTATTAAATCAGTATTACAACTTAAGTAGTTTATTAGCTGAGACCATTTATATGTAACACATGTTTTTAATGTTTAGTTTTAATAGTATTAATGATTTATGTATATATTTATATTTTTATATTTATATTTTCTTATATATGAGGTTTTAATAATGTTCATATGTATTGTGTGTATATACTATGCATTGTCACTTTAAATGAGCACTTTCAGTGGTTCTTTTTGGCGCCAAAAAGGTTTTAAATTTATCAGTAATCCACAGTAATGGTGTTCTGATGAAGTCTGTATTTACAGATGAAAGCGCGTAACTGTTATTTTTGTGTCTGTTCGTGATTGGAATAAATTGTGCTTTACTTGACCGGGTCCAGTTACACTCGTATTGATTCACATAGCTGAGACAGTTTCGTCTCATTCGTTGTTATTTCTACAGTTGTTTTTATCTTCCAGTATAGCTATGTGGTTGCCAGGAGGGAAATAAAGGACAGCGATACATATTTGTTTATTATTGTTTATTTTTAGAAACGAAATAAGAAGCTCTGCTGAATTGAATTTTGGAGTTGGTTTGCTCTAAGGGGAAATGCCATAGGTATGGGAAATATTAAAGAAATACCACCACCTTTCCTCTTTACATGGTCAATACAGATGATATTATAGCCAGGAGATATAACCTTGGAGTAATTTATGCTGGGTGTAAGCCAAGTTTCAGTTACAGTGAGAACACCAGGCTTATGTTGGCTAACCAGACATGTAGTTCAGTACAAAACTAAGCAGCTTTATTCACTTCCATTCAAAAGTAAAACTAAGAAGAGCAATAAACATATGCATTTTTTTATTCAAACATAAGAAATCCCACTGATAAACATTTTCAACCATTTCCATCTGAAAACAATGATTATTCCAACCCCAGGTCATGCTTTTAGATCAGCCCACCAGTAAGATGATCAGAACGACTTGCCCACCATCAGGACCAAGCAATAGGAGAGAGAAGGTAACAACAGCAGACTATTTAGGGGAGATTGGGACTGGCACATGAAAAGGGTAAGGCAGAGGCAGAGGGAGGTAAACCCTAGTGCTATTGCATCCAATGGTAATACTGAGATTTCACACAAGGGTGTTTTGCATAGATATGACAAATATAATATTTTGAACTATAGAAATATTGTCATAGAGAAAAAATATTTTCACTCCAAAACAAAAATAAAATAGAAAAACACAAAAGGAGCAGGACGTTGGCTGTAATGTCTTTAATTCACAGCTGGTAACTGGTACCTCGGCTTTTCACCTTCAGCGGATGCAATACAAAAAGCACAACCATCCTTTTATACAAATCAAAACCCTTAACCATTAATTAATTTAAAGTGACACATACCTAATTTCACCAATGCAAATTTAAATCCATATTAAGATTTTTTTTTTAATTTTTACATATTACATGCAATATTCTAATGTTATAAATAACATGTTTATACACATCTGCTTTTCATCATAAGCAGGCTTACCTAATATACTAAATACGCCTCTAAATTAAGACCCCTGGGTGACAATGTTCTATAATTTAAAATAAACTTGCTTTCCATTTCCAGTAATTTCCTAACTGTGTCTCTCCTTCTATATAATACTGGCTGGGCAAGAACAGTAAAGAAAAAATAAGGCACATTTCCTTCATGCACATTAACAAAATGCTCTGCTATTGGACTTCTCATATTTTTGTTCCAAATACCTTTCAAAAGTTCCATAATTTTAACTTTTATAGCCCTATTAGTTTTTCCAATGTACCACTTTATATCAGCACACGTACAACCTATTGCATACACTACCCCACATGACTAGCAGCTGAATCTGCCCTTGCACACAAATCTTTTGCCATTAATACAATTACCTGAAACATTTTTAATATATATATATATATATATATATATATATATATATATATATATATATAAATATATATAGGTATATATATATATATATATATATATATATATACACACTTTACAATGCCCACAGGCAAACACATCAGAGGGTTATCGTAAACCACTAGAACAGCCCATGTTTAAGAGTTCCTTCAGATTGGCATAGTGCCCATAAGAGACTCTAATAAATCTAGGAAATAATTTCCCCTCACTTACATCCTCACATACAACATGCCACAAATCCAAAATAATTTTTCTCATGGTCTCAGAAAAACTAGAAAATTTGAATACAAAAAAGCGATCCTTCCACTCAACTTCACATGACACATTATTATAGCTCTTAATCCTTGGACTTTTAGTTACATATTTACCATTTAAAACTTCACCCAGGGCATGTTGCAAAATATTTTCACTATACCCTCTTACATGGAGCCTTTTTTTAGCCTCCAAAAGAAATTCCATCTTACAACCCTCCTCAGATGTATTTCAGGCAATATGCATGAATTCACCCACAGGGAAAGAATTAAGCAAATTGGGGGGGGGGGGGGGGAATGCATGCTTTCTGCATGTAAAAAATTATTTACAGCAGTAGCTTTCCCATGAGGCCTAAACTGAATATTCTTTTCCAAATCCACATAAAATTCAACATCCAAGAATTAAATTTTAGAATCACCTTTTACCATAGAAAAACTAAGATTGTGGTCATTAGAGTTTAAGTCAGAAAAGAACAGATCAAACCCCCGTGGGTCACCCTTACAAGGAAGAATAAGATCATCACTGTATCGCTTGAGCAACACAACATGTTTATTTTATAAAATTCTGTACTATAAATACAATTTCTCTCAAGAAACCCATATACAGAACAGCATACATAGGGGCATATGATGCCCCCCATTGCCGTTCCCTTTACTTGAAGAAAAATATAATTTTCAAACATAAAGTAGTTGTGTGTGTCAAACAGACTTCCAACAACCTCACAACAAATGCAGCTCTAGGGCCATCACCCATAATGTCCCATATAGCTTCCACCTTCCACTTCAGCTGAATGTTCGTATATAATGAGTTAACATCAACCACCACCCAATAGTATTCATCATGCCAAGACAATTTTCTAACCTCTTTACATAACTCCTCAGTATTTATCACATGCTCAGGAATCCTTTTAAAATATTTTTTCAGTAAAGAATCCAAAAATGTACCTACATTTTGTAAATATGAACCCACCCCTGAGATAATAGGTCTCCCCAGTGGGTTCAATAAATCCTTATGCACTTTCGGTAAGGCATATAAAGTGGGGTCACATGGTTTCTCAATGTATAGCTTTTAACATTATCCTTGCTTTGACAAAAAAAAAAAAAAAAAAAAAAAAAAAAAAACATTTTCCTTGCTTAGAAAGCCCAACATCTCACCTCTTTCCAAAAGTTCGAGCAACTGTTCATTGAAATTATGCAGAGGATTAGAATTCAATTTTATATAATCCTCTTGCACCAACAAAAGGCTATACACCATCTCATTATGTTGAACCCTCAACATAACTACCAAATTTCCCCCTTTATCTGCCTGCTTGAAAACAAAATTAGACAATTGACTTCTCAGTGTATTTAATATATCCCACTCATCCTTGGAAATGTTATAATGCTTCACAGTTCTAATAAAATTTCCATATTCATGTTCAACTTTCTTAACTAACATTTGCTCAAACAAAACAACAGCTGGAGATAACTTGGGTGGCATAAACATACTCAAGGTTGGTAGGTATGGGACAGAGAGTTTACCATACCCTGTGTCAAACCCTTCAATGCACCTTTCATCAACATCAAACTCATTTTCAAAAAAATAGTCATCATAAATGGAAACATTCAAAAGCGGATCATCATCTGTAACAATATCTACATCACTATTCACATCAATATTCACATCAGTTGCAACATTTTTATTTTTATCATGACAGAACACAGTTAGATGTAATTTCCTGCAGAATCTTTTTACTTCTAGTACTAAATCTTCAAGAGTAGATATCTTAACAGGCACACATTTCGTCCCTCTAGAAAGCAAGTTATTTGCAACATGATTTGACTCTAAATTAGACAAATTGACTACTTTCAATGCATTCTTAGCATTATTTTGCACACTTTCATGTTGAAAGTATGAAAAGTCCAAAGAGGAAAAAGTCTCTGTTGATCTAAATAAAGGAAACACCAACAGTCCCAAGTCCCATGGCATCTCAATGATCCTTCTTCTCTCTGTACTGATTTCATTTGACCTTTCCCTGTTGCACTCAGGAAGCTGATGAACTAGCCTCAGTTTCAACAGCATGAGGGGAATCTGAAAGGGACTCTACCTCAATTGTTTCAAAAGAAATGCTCTTCTTAGAAGTGGTATAGAGTGAAGAGGCTGATGAATCCCATACTGTTGTATAGCTGGAAATAAACTTCTTATTGCTTTTGGACCTCCCTCTACGCTGAGAACGTTGCCAACCATATATGGAACCATTATGGAAGTCATTCACATCACGGAGCAGCTTTTTCTTTTTTCTTTCCACCACAAGCTGCTCATGCTCCTCAGGTTTACCCTTAATCTTATTAATTTATTTAGAAAAAATGTCACTCAAAACCACTTCACTCAGCTTCTTTTGCAAATCAATCATTTGGTGCTGCAATTTTAAATTATTACATAGGTTTCTCTTAATGAGTACTCGAAGCCACCATAAAATACCCTCAAAAGAAACCTATCCTCATTACTATAATAAATCTTGTTCTTCCTCAGAAAAATCCCATGCTGGCAATTTATCTATCTTGAGACCCATAGGAGTCACATTCATGCTTAAATATTTCTCTAAAAGTTTAATGTCATAAAAGATTAATTTCTTTAACCATTAGTCATTCTAACAGAACACATTTCTAACAGAACAAACTGCACATTATGATCAGGCTCACCCTTCAAACACCATAAGTCATTATCAATGAGCTTAGCTTCATGCTCCTTCATAAGCTCAATAGACAGCAGCCTGTTGACATCCTCTGTAGTTTTGAAAACACCTGGCACGGCATCTGCTCCTTCCAACGACATAATAAAGACATTCCAAAACAAAAATAAAATAGAAAAAAACCAGAGGAGCAAGAAGTTGGCTGTAATGTCTTTAATTCACAGCTGGTAACTGGTACCTCGGCTTTTTTCCTTCAACGGATACAATACAAAAAGCACAGCCATGCTTTTATACAAATCAAACCCCTTAACCATTAATTAAAGTGGCACATATCTAATTTCACCACGAAGATACACTAAGTCACTGTTCATCCAAAAGTAGCCAAAAACACGGTAGTCACAAACAAACAATTTTAATGAAGCTTTCGGGTCTACACCCTTCATCAGCACATAAAATCACCTTACATAAGTTGCATTTAAATAGAGGAAGCACTGAAAAAACACATGATCAAGCCAGCCAACCAGATACAAACCAAAATTAATTATGCAAATAATTTAAAATGCATCACACCCAAAAATCTTAAAGAAGTTTTACTTATATTAATAAAAAACAATTTTATATAGATTAAATATAGTTACATATAGATAAATCATTCATATCAAATAAGAACTTTTTAAAAACTTTTTAAAAACTTTTTAAAAGGTAGCAGCTCAAAGTTAGCATCATAAATTCTCCCTCTGACGCTTAATCAAAACTGGTTTGAGACTTACTGCTCCATTCAAGCCAGGCCATTTATCAGCCTGTAAACGTACTATCCACTCATATTCCTTCAATAACAAAAGATTTTCCAAGTCACCACCCCTAATACCCATTCGTACAGTGCATATGCATCTGAATTTAAAAGCATGAGTTTGAAATTCATGTAAATGTCTGAATAAACCATTTGTCTCAATCTTCCGTCTTATTTCAGACCTATGCTCTATTATTCTATCTTTAAGCTTCCTGGATGTTTTCCCTACATAAAATGCGTTACATGAAACACAGGTAGCTAAATAAACTAACTAAGTAGTACTACAGTCTGCTTTGCAAGTAAACTTAAAACATTCACCTGTTGTAGGATGTCGGAAGCTATTATTACTATCATTAATATCAGAGCAACAGACACAATTATAGCACTTAAAAGTGCCCACTTTAGTACATAAAGGAGCAGATTCAGTTTGAAAATCCTTATAACATAATATTTGCTTAAACGTCTGACCATTCCTAAAGGCAAACCTTGGTACTGGACCTAAAATGTCCTTTAAATCTGGTTGAGACATTAAAATTACCCAATTCTTTTGAATTATTTTACATACATCATTTGTATTGGCATTATAGGTGGTAGTAAACCTGATGACAGGCTTGCTTACTACCTTATCAGCTTCATTCCCTAATATATACCCTGAGTGAGTCAAAGAAACTGGTTTATAAGGACCTCTTCTGCCTTGCAAAACCTCTTCATAACTCATATTTACATCTCTAAGGTAATAACCATTCTCAATAAACTCTTTCCTCATCTTCTCAGTTTCCTCCAAAAACACACCCTCCTCAGTTGTTAATCTACTGACTCTTATTAACTGAGATTTTATAATGCCTCTATATATATGTACTGGATGCATGCTAGCAGTATTTAAATATCTTGCTGCATGCACATCCTTCCTATGCACCTTAGTTTCCAACCTTCCAAGTTTCCTATATACCCTTATATCTAAAAAATCCATTGTATCTAAAGAAAAATCCATCTTAAATTTAAGGAAACTTGTCGTAGTGTTGAGATAGGACAGAAATTTCTAACTGAATCAAAGTCCCTTTCCAAACAAAAAAACAGTCATCAACAAATCTGCAGTAACAATCAAAGTAAAGAGCAAACTCATTACTTTCATTTAAGATGTATTGTTTTTCCCATACATATAAAACTAAATTAGCAAAGGTATTGGCCACGGACGTCCCCATGGCAACCCCAGTTAACTGCTTGTAGGGAACACCATCAAAAATAAAATAATTCTTTGTCAACACCAAATCTAATAAGAGACAAATATTCTCTATTTCACGTGTTTGTTGAGAGGATTGCATTGTTAAAAAACTTCTAATTGCCTCAATCCCATATTCTATTGGAATCACCGTAAAAAGTGACACAATATCCAGTGTAACTAAAAAATAATCAGAACTAGTTTCACCATTAAACCACACACTAAGTTTCTCTAAAAAGTGCACCGTATCCTTTAAAACTGTTTCACATTTCAGTAAATACTTTCCTAACACTTTTTGTAAATACCTAGAGATGGGCTCAGTCACCCATCCTTTACCAGATACGATAGGCCTTAGTGGTGGGTCACTCATGGATTTATGCACCTTGGGGATACCATAAATCTGTGGAATTTTAGGACATGTTACTGTTAAATAAGTAAATAATTCAATTGTAATGTCCTGGTTCAATTGCATATCATATAAGAATAAATTCACCTGAGAAATATGATTTTTCACATCTGCAAATGTTATTACTTTAAAAGTATTAGTGTCAGACAAGAACTCTTTAAACTTACTCATATACCATGATTTGTCCATAAAGACTGTTGCCCCTCCCTTGTCTGCTTGCTTAATCACAATACTCTTGTCTTTTTTGATTTGCTGTAACAATTTATAATCATTAAAAGATAAGTTATATTTAACATCCCTACTTTTATGTTTACTTTTGGCATTATACAAAACTCTTATCTCATTCTCAACAATATTTAAAAAAGCTAAAATGACAGGTGAAAGTTGAGGTACATTAACACTTAACTTTTTGCATACAGAGTCCAAATCATTTGCTTGCTTATATAAGGATTTAAGCATAACATTTCTTGCAAATAGTTTAACATCAGTTAAAATGTCCACAATATTATCCTTAAAAGTAGGGATAAACTTCATCCCATTCTTCAGTAAACCATAATGCTGCTCAGTCAAAACACATTTAGAAAGATTAACAGTACCTTGTAGTAGGCAAACCTCTGTCCTCAGCGAGGAGCCTTGCTGGGTAATTTTGGACTCGTTTTTTCTCTTTAATACCTGCACCGGTTTCTGCAGCATTTTTTGTCCTTGGGGCTCCTGCAAGTTCCTCTGCTGAGAAACTACCTTCTCTGGTTGTTTTAACCTGAAAGGTAAAAAAGATGAAATTTCAAGCTGCTTACTCTTCTCCTTTCCTTCTGTTCCAGGTACAGGAATCCCAGCAAGGGAGGTAGCTACATGCTCATTTAATTCTCCGACCACAGCATCACTAGGTAGCGTTTCCTTGTCCCTGACATTTCCATTCATCGTATTCCGCTCACTCTGATGCGTCGAAGAAGGGGCAGAAGCAGACACACTCAACGTATGCGCTTCCTGATTGGCTGCTGCAAGTCTTGGACTTAGCGGCAATTCAAATACATCTAGTTCATCAAGAAGCTTATTAGTGGGTTTTACTGATCTACTATTTAGTCTTTCAGTTCTCCGCTGACCAAAATTTCCCCTCGGCCAACTGAAGATATGACCATTTTTAAAATCATTAATATCACGTTGAAGCTTTCGCTTCTTTTGTATTTTTAGCCTGTGATCCAATGCTTGAACACGACTTATAAATAACTGATATAGTTCATTCAGACATTCTGTATTACAAAGTTTAGAGACTTCCTTTTCAAGACAGTCTATTTCTTCTAACAGGTCATTTTCCACTCTCTCAAAAAATTGATTCATTAATTTCATGTAGCTCATACTCAGTTCAAGATTTAGCTGCTGCCACTGCATTAATAGTTCTTGGTAGGTATTACCATATGATGGCATCTTTAATATACGCAGTCCACGTGGTACTACCCCCATATCTAAATAGGCTAAAAAACTAAGCCTTTGCCATTGTAAATGTTTATAATTTTGAACTTTTTTCTCCAATAGGCCAAGCAGCTTGTTAAACTCAGTTAAGTCATTTTTAGCCTATTTAGATATGGGGGTAGTACCACGTGGACTGCGTATATTAAAGATGCCATCATATGGTAATACCTACCAAGAACTATTAATGCAGTGGCAGCAGCTAAATCTTGAACTGAGTATGAGCTACATGAAATTAATGAATCAATTTTTTGAGAGAGTGGAAAATGACCTGTTAGAAGAAATAGACTGTCTTGAAAAGGAAGTCTCTAAACTTTGTAATACAGAATGTCTGAATGAACTATATCAGTTATTTATAAGTCATGTTCAAGCATTGGATCACAGGCTAGAAATACAAAAGAAGCGAAAGCTTCAACGTGATATTAATGATTTTAAAAATGGTCATATCTTCAGTTGGCCGAGGGGAAGTTTTGGTCAGCGGAGAACTGAAAGACTAAATAGTAGATCAGTAAAACCCACTAATAAGCTTCTTGATGAACTAGATGTATTTGAATTGCCGCTAACTCCAAGACTTGCAGCAGCCAATCAGGAAGCACATACGTCGAGTGTGTCTGCTTCTGCCCCTTCTTCGACGCATCAGAGTGAGCGGAATACGATGAATGGAAATGTCAGGGACAAGGAAACGCTACCTAGTGATGCTGTGGTCGGAGAATTAAATGAGCATGTAGCTACCTCCCTTGCTGGGATTCCTGTACCTGGAACAGAAGGAAAGAAGAGTAAGCAGCTTGAAATTTCATCTTTTTTACCTTTCAGGTTAAAACAACCAGAGAAGGTAGTTTCTCAGCAGAGGAACTTGCAGGAGCCCCAAGGACAAAAAACGCTGCAATAACCGGTGCAGGTATTAAAAAACGAGACTCCAAAATTACCCAGCAAGGCTACTCGTCGCTGAGGACAGAGGTTTGCCTACTACAAGGTACTGTTAATCTTTCTAAATGTGTTTTGACTGAGCAGCATTATGGTTTACTGAAGAATGGGATGAAGTTTATCCCTACTTTTAAGGATAATATTGTGGACATTTTAACTGATGTTAAACTATTTGCAAGAAATGTTATGCTTAAATCCTTATATAAGCAAGCAAATGATTTGGACTCTGTATGCAAAAAGTTAAGTGTTTTTGTGCCTCAACTTTCACCTGTCATTTTAGCTTTTTTAAATATTGTTGAGAATGAGATAAGAGTTTTGTATAATGCCAAAAGTAAACATAAAAGTAGGGATGTTAAATATAACTTATCTTTTAATGATTATAAATTGTTACAGCAAATCAAAAAAGACAAGAGTATTGTGATTAAGCAAGCAGACAAGGGAGGGGCAACAGTCTTTATGGACAAATCATGGTATATGAGTAAGTTTAAAGAGTTCTTGTCTGACACTAATACTTTTAAAGTAATAACATTTGCAGATGTGAAAAATCATATTTCTCAGGTGAATTTATTCTTATATGATATGCAATTGAACCAGGACATTACAATTGAATTATTCACTTATTTAACAGTAACATGTCCTAAAATTCCACAGATTTATGGTATCCCCAAGGTGCATAAATCCATGAGTGACCCACCACTAAGGCCTATCATATCTGGTAAAGGATGGGTGACTGAGCCCATCTCTAGGTATTTACAAAAGTGTTAGGAAAGTATTTACTGAAATGTGAAACAGTTTTAAAGGATACGTGCACTTTTAGAGAAACTTAGTGTGTGGTTTAATGGTGAAACTAGTTCTGATTATTTTTAGTTACACTGGATATTGTGTCACTTTTTACGGTGATTCCAATAGAATATGGGATTGAGGCAATTAGAAGTTTTTTAACAATGCAATCCTCTCAACAAACACGTGAAATAGAGAATATTTGTCTCTTATTAGATTTGGTGTTGACAAAGAATGATTTTATTTTTGATGGTGTTCCCTACAAGCAGTTAACTGGGGTTGCCATGGGGACGTCCGTGGCCAATACCTTTGCTAATTTAGTTTTATATGTATGGGAAAACAATACATCTTAAATGAAAGTAATGAGTTTGCTCTTTACTTTGATTGTTACTGCAGATTTGTTGATGACTGTTTTTTTGTTTGGAAAGGGACTTTGATTCAGTTAGAAAAATTTCTGTCCTATCTCAACACTACGACAAGTTTCCTTAAATTTAAGATGGATTTTTCTTTAGATACAATGGATTTTTTAGATTATAAGGGTATATAGGAAACTTGGAAGGTTGGAAACTAAGGTGCATAGGAAGGATGTGCATGCAGCAAGATATTTAAATACTGCTAGCATGCATCCAGTACATATATATAGAGGCATTATAAAATCTCAGTTAATAAGAGTCAGTAGATTAACAACTGAGGAGGGTGTGTTTTTGGAGGAAACTGAGAAGTTGAGGAAAGAGTTTATTGAGAATGGTTATTACCTTAGAGATGTAAATATGAGTTATGAAGAGGTTTTGCAAGGCAGAAGAGGTCCTTATAAACCAGTTTTAGTTCCGTTCTTTGACTCACTCAGGGTATATATTAGGAATGAAGCTGATAAGGTAGTAAGCAAGCCTGTCATCAGGTTTACTACCACCTATAATGCCAATACAAATGATGTATGTAAAATAATTCAAAAGAATTGGGTAATTTTAATGTCTCAACCAGATTTAAAGGACATTTTAGGTCCAGTACCAAGGTTTGCCTTTAGGAATGGTCAGACGCTTTAAGCAAATATTATGTTATAAGGATTTTCAAACTGAATCTGCTCCTTTATGTACTAAAGTGGGCACTTTTAAGTGCTATAATTGTGTCTGTTGCTCTGATATTAATGATAGTAATAATAGCTTCCGACATCCTACAACAGGTGAATGTTTTAAGTTTACTTGCAAAGCAGACTGTAGTACTACTAAGTTAGTTTATTTAGCTACCTGTGTTTCATGTAACGCATTTTATGTAGGGAAAACATCCAGGAAGCTTAAAGATAGAATAATAGAGCATAGGTCTGAAATAAGATGGAAGATTGAGACAAATGGTTTATTCAGACATTTACATGAATTTCAAACTCATGCTTTTAAATTCAGATGCATATGCACTGTACGAATGGGTATTAGGGTGGTGACTTGGAAAATCTTTTGTTATTGAAGGAATATGAGTGGATAGTACGTTTACAGGCTGATAAATGGCCTGGCTTGAATGGAGCAGTAAGTCTCAAACCAGTTTTGATTAAGCGTCAGAGGGAGAATTTATGATGCTAACTTTGAGCTGCTACCTTTTAAAAAGTTTTTAAAAAAATTTTTTAAAAAAGTTCTTATTTGATATGAATGATTTATCTATATGTAACTATATTTAATCTATATAAAATTGTTTTTTATTAATATAAGTAAAACTTCTTTAAGAGTTTTGGGTGTGATGCATTTTAAATTATTTGCATAATTAATTTTGGTTTGTATCTGGTTGGCTGGCTTGATCATGTGTTTTTCAGTGCTTCCTCTATTTAAATGCAACTTATGTAAGGTGATTTTATGTGCTGATGAAGGGTGTAGACCCGAAAGCTTCATTAAAATTGTTTGTTTGTGACTACCGTGTTTTTGGCTACATATCTAATTTCACCCATACAAATTTAAATACATATTAAGAATTTTTTTTTTAATTTTTACATATTACATATTATAATATTCTAATGTTATAAATAACATATTTATACACATCTGCTTTTCATCATAATCAGAATTATCTAATATACTAAACTCACCTCTAAATGATTATGATGAAAAGCAGATGTGTATAAATATGTTATTTATAACATTAGAATATTATAATATGTAATATGTAAAAATTAAAACATTTTTTCTTAATATGTATTTAAATTTGTATAGGTAAAATTAGGTATGTGTCACTTTAATTAATGGTTAAGTATTTGTATAAAAGGATGGCTGTGCTTTTTGTATTGTATCTGTTGAAGGCAAAATGCTGAGGTACCAGTTACCAGCTGTGAATTAAAGACGTTACAGCCAACCTCTTCCTCCTTTGGTGTTTTTCTATTTTAAAAAAATATTTTCAACTGATTAAGAAAGGATTTCATCAGTTTCTGCCCTTCTCAGTGATTACTCTAAAAGATGTGCTCAATGACTTAATGCTGTATACAAGAAAACAGAACCTGTCAATTACTTTTAAGGATGGATCCAGAGTTACAAACATTTCTGAACTGAGAAAGAAGATTATATTTATATTATATTTAACCCCTCACTACCACCCAGCTGTGCAAATGTAGAAAAAATCTTTTGAGCGAGCCATCAGGGTTTTCCTAAAATGGAAATGATATGGGTATAAAAAATCTGATATGGGATGAAATTGACTTACTACATGAGTTAATAAACAACCAACCCAGTACACTTATGAAGCCCAAGGCAGGGGGCTGGTAAAAATGGACAACCAAGACTATTCAGCTGGTATGTATAATATTCTGTTTGACTAGGACTGATATATACAAGTTTCTAGGAACAAGATTAATACAACATACAAAAATATACTGGGGTTCCTGTTTGGTAATACCTCAGTCAGTGTTTTTGGATACAAAAATATGACCCTTTTCTCCTGGATCTTCTTTCACAAAGGATTATTTACAAAGGACTATATGAATTTTCTGTATCAACAAACTTGCAGTTCCCTCAATATTTGTCTACCAAAAACAAATAACTGTATCTCAGACCCTCCCCTGAGGCCCACTGTGGCAGTCAAGGGTTCAAAAACATCCCTATTTATTGACAGAAATTTGAAACCATTCATCGCAAAACATTGCTGTTTGTTGAGAAATTATTGGGCTTTCTTAAGAAGAAGGATCACATTTTTAACTCTCCATTTTCTGATTGCTGGCTTAGTTATACTGGTTTCTTGGATGACATATGCATACTGTGGTCCGACACAATGGACAAGTTAAATGAAGTTTTAAAATACATCCGGTCTGTTTCACGCTTTTTGCCATTCACACACCATGTTTCTCATGATGCAGTTAACTTCTTAGACATCATATTAAGAAAAAACAGGCTGTAAAGAAAATTTTGTTCAAACCTGTACCATAAGCCAACTTTCTCCAACTCATATCTTCATTATGACAATAACCACCAAAAAAGAAGTTTGGTGAAGGGCCAGTATATTACACTGGCATGTATATCTTCTGATTATGACATCTTTATCAAATAAAGCAATAACCTATATGGTATGGATTTAGTCCATGGTTATCCTGCAAATCTTTTAGAAACCATCAAAGATGAAATAACAAATGCTTTGGGCTCAAAATATATGCCAAACTTGGGGCAAGGGAAGAAATGTACTGTTCTTATAGAGACTGTGTGTGCAAACTATAAGAAGACAATGACAATAACATACAATAATGAATATGGAGAAGTAAAAAAAAATTTGAATATAAACTGGAAGATATTTTCCCACTTTTCAGAAGTGGCACGTCATTTGAGTAATGACTGACCACTTAATAATACACAAAAGAGGCAAAAACGTTAAAGAGAGGTTTGAAGGAGGGGTTGAAAGCATCACCACCACTAACAAAAAGCAGCGAACATATAAGTGTGTTATTTGCCAGCAGTGTAAGTATGTTTTAGAAGGCAGCAAAATTACTATTGTTGTCTGTAACAAAACCTACATGTTTAGTAAACATTTTAAGTGTGGAAGTATGTGGCCAATTGTTGGTCATGCACCAGTTTTTACATAGGAAAAGAATACTAAGAAAGCAAATTTTTGAGGATGCGCATGACTTTGCTATCAAACAAGATGCAAATGCACTTTACAACATTCCCTTATATGTAAGACCTCAGATTTTAAGCTTTTTGTATTGGATAATGATCCCATTAATACCAAACACAGTCTGTGGGGAAACCAGGAGAGAGTACAGGGAACTAACTTGGCACCTAAATGTAGATACTAGAGTCTTCCTAGGACTTGATTACAATATATCAATATCCATCATAATGAAGCTGAGAGCTGCAAAATTATAACTTTTAGTCTTGTGCATGACAAGAAACATAATATTCTGATATTTTTTTACATTTTTTAGCATTCATTTTTTTTTTACATATATCGACATACATTTTTAGTGAGATATCACATGATTTTGATCACATAACTTTTTTTTAATGTTATTTAATATTGGATTGCAAGTTTCTTGTCAGTTCTGATGAAGTCCTGACTGCTCTAAGGATGAAAGTGCTTAATTGTGATTCCATTAAAGGGTTTTACTTTACTTTTCAGTGTTTGGAGTTACTTTAGCATGATATTTCTCTGCTTTTTGGTGTTTGTTCCTATGCTTTCTGCTTTGCTTTTCTTTCAAAAGAATGTTTGAAATAATGGTCATCATCCATTATATTTATCAATGGAATTAGTTAGAAGAGAAATCCTGCATTCCTGCGTAATAAAAATCTTGTGCTGGAAGGTACCACAGGCTGAGATTAAGGTCCACAGGGATACTTTAGTGATCTGAAAGAGCATTTTTTACAATTTATTATGATAAATAAGCATAGCTATGATAGTTGCATTTAGTGTCAATTGGAACTGCATTATAAATAATTCCACTGACATTTCATGATAAAACCTACAAATAAAGCTATGCCCTCTCTTCATCTCATTCTCCATCTGAGTGGGGCAGATAGTTTCAAATGAATGCAGGGTCTTTGTGTGAGCACAGATTACTCCTGTGTGCCAGGAACTTGGAATACTACAGGAAAAGGAGGAGGAAGGAATAATCAGACAATATTAGTAAAACACTCTGGCTTCTTTGTGTGCAGTTGGGGTCTATGTTCAGCTATTTATTTATTTATTTATTCCATCCAATGAAACTTCCATCTAATGGCTACATATCAAACCCTATCCAGAAAATGTTCAGTCAATGAACATTCATTTCATTGATGGGGAAAGTAACTAGTTGCCCGCCACTTCCCAGTCTGCCCTTTTCCCCACTATAGTGTGGTCTCAGAGTTGGTATATATAGTTAGGGTGGGTTTGGGGAGTGAAGTGCCCCACCTGGGTGTGTTTGAAATACTGCAGTGAGACACACAGGGGAGTGGTGACCAAGTAGCTACTTTCGCTGTCAGTGAAATGAACATTCTCTGAATGAATGCTCAATGGATAGGGTTCGATGTTCAGCCATTTGCTGGACATTCGAATCAATGGCTGAACACAGATCCTTGCATTTGTGCACTGCAGTACTTAAATTGCAGTTTTAATTGCTGAACAGCATTGACTCTGAGGTCTCAGTCTACTTCTGACTTTTGTCCTTGCACCCCACTATACACTTTATATTGTGAATTTGATAGCTGGATATCGCCAAACTCACAATATAAAGAATACTGTTAGAACTGTAGTCATAAATCACCCGAAACCACAGAACCCATGCTTCTGCTTTGTGTGATATGTCTGAGAATGATGGAGACAATAAACTCTGGTTTCCAAGCTTGATTAAAAGAATACACACACACACACACACACACACACACACACACACACACACACACACACACACACACACGCACACACGCATGTGTGCACACGGGTCTACTTTAAATGCCCGAAACTGCACTTTACCGACACTGAATTCAACGACCCGAAATCACCGACAAGTACTTGACCGACAAACACCTTGCCCGAGAATAAATTCACCGACACTAATTACGTTACTCAGCAACAGCAACATAAACAATTATCCTTCAGTATACCAACTGTAAATACAAATAAACAGCAAAGCACTAAAACTACGTAAGTAACAACAAGTACTTCAACCCCAAAAAACAAAACATGGTGAACGAAGTCTACAACCGTTTATCAGTGCTCAGAAATACTAACAGCAACATAACACTGAAATCATACAACGTAATATCTGCAAAGTCCCACCTGTACATATGCCTCCATTACTCAAGTTAAACTATACGTGTTGCAAGCCACTTCTCGGTTTTTTTAATTAACATCTTTCCTAATATTGCAAAGTGGTATATACTGTATACAATGCAAAAGAAAGTAAATGTTTTACAGTTTTAATACTCTGCCATCCCCAGTATTGTCTATTTTCTCTGCTTGTTTGTAAATGATACACATAGCCATCCAGTTCTAACATGTGTTGACTTCTGTAAACGTTATCGGTTTCTATATCTTTCTCACAATTACCGGCCCAATTTCCGATACATCCGCCAACATTACAGCTGTAGAATATGTTTAGCTGTAAACCTCTGCATGTTTTAGATCATGATATTTCATATAATGTACGTAAATGTAAGTATTAAATGTAGCTGTCGGGATTACGATACTCGGAAATTACCGCTTTCGGTTATTAGCAGTTTCGTGCATTCAGTCTCGCTGAATTTAGTGTCGGTAAAGTGCAGTTTCGGGCATCTAAAGTAGACCCGTGTGCACACACACACACACACACACACACACACACACACACACACACACGTGCATGCACACACACATCAGCATTTTGCTGTCTAAATGTGCATTATCACCTTTATCAGTCCTGCAAGTATAGAAAGCAATAGAACACTATGCAAACCTGTATGTAACTAATGTGTTAAAGAAAAAGGACAAGCTTTTGATAATCAAAACAAATGAAGCTATAGAAACAATGCCATTATCACAGTTCCACTTAAAAACACAGCTATAGAAACAGTACCAGTATTACAGTCCAACCTGATGCCATTAAGTAGTAATGACAGTTTCAGTGCTGTGACCCCCAGCAAAACAATGACAGCTCATAGAAGGACATAAAGCTGATCCAAATACACAGTCAGCTTTTGAATAATTAATCTTTTAAAAAGACCAGAGTAGGGTGACAACTGCTCAGCACCTGGAAAACATATTTCTCCAGAGACTCAAGCCTGCTTCTTTTTCTTATCACGGAATTGTTACTTGCCCGACTATATAGTAACTTTGGGCTTTATCTATCCTACTATCTTTTTTCATGCAGCTTTCCCTCAGTGGTGTGTTAGAGCACTGTTGTTAAACAGTGCTATAATACATGCTTGGATTGATGGAATATAGACAATAGGGTAGTATCCCCATGCCATTTATGCAGCTCGGAGCACCACCATCCCCACTGTGACTCCAAATACGCCTACGCAAAGCAGCTAAAGTGACACTGCAAACCTGTTTTTACCATTAATGTATGTTTTCGCCTCAAATATACCTGCAGTTTCTCAGTAAGTGTAATGGGTGTAAGCACACCACCTAACCTTACCTAAACTCCTTCTGTCTCTCTGTCCTTTCTCTATTTCTCTCTCCCACCTTTCTCAATTTCTCTTCTGCACTGGTTAGCAGCTGTTCTCTTGGTCACTGTATTGATTCCCTCTCGCCCATAGGTGATCACCTGTTCACCATCTCTACTTACTCTTTTTCAACTGCCCAATGAATTTCTAAAATTATGAGCAGATTCTCTCTCATATCCAGTCTCCCTACTCATTAACCATTCCATCTCTGAACAATATGTCCCGAAATATTGGAAACATCATTCCCTTGCACATCCACTGAATTATCAAATTACAGACCAATTGCCATCCTCCCCCATAAGAAAAATTCTTGAAAAATGCATCCATTCACAAATATTGACCTATTTACTACAAAATAACATTCTCCCCAGCACCCAACATGGTTTTAGACCTAAGCACAGCCCCACAACCGCTCTCCTAAGCTTCACAAATTGTATCAACCAGCACAGAAACAGCAGCAAACTCGTATCATCCATTTACTTCAATATGTCAAAAGCTTTTGACACAGTTTCCCACGAAAAACTACTCTATGAATTTTCTTCCATTAACCTCTCCCAGTCAGCAATCACGTGGTTTCATAGCTATCTGTCTGAATTTCAACAAGCAGTGAATTGGCAAGATAAAATCTCAGCCCTGCTACCTGTCTCAGCAGGTGTCCGACAAGGCTCACTTCTTGGGCCACTTCTCTTCTCTATTTTCACCAATAAACTCAGTACTGTATCCAACCAGGCCACAATAGTGCAATATGCTAACAATTCCACCATCATCTGCACATCACCCTCCCTCCCAGAACTTTTGCGTAGAACCCAAACAGCCTTCACTGCCGTAGAACAATTCCTTACAGAAAACCAACTCATACTAAATCCAAACAAAATAAAACTCATGCTATTCACAAATAACAGAACTCCAGTGCCCCCATCCTCCTTTTACATCCTTTCCTCTAATAATACTAAAACTGAACCATCTGACAATACAAACTTACTAGGTGTCACAATTGACAACTCATTGAAATATGATAAGCACATAGCCCTTAAAAGGATCCACGCTAAACTTGGCTCACTGTATAGAGTCAAACCATTTCTTACTCCAACCATAAGACAGTCTATTGCTAAAACACATCTTTTCTCCAATATACTGTATGCTTCCTCTGTCTTCACCAACCTTAGAAAAACTGACCTAACCAAATTATAAACCTGCTACCATAAAATAGCCAGATTTGCAACTAACCTCCCCAATAAAACCCTCCACTGCACAGCTCTAAAACAACTAAAATGGCTTGAATTACCAAATCTGCTGTCACTGAACCAACTTACTATTGCCCATGCTGCTGTACATCAACCAGATAGATGTCCATCCCTAAAACATCTAGTACAACCTTACTCAACCAAAGGAACCATATGGTCATCTGACAAACTACTGTTAAAAGACACCAAAGCCAGCAATATATTCTGAAACTCTCTGTTCTCAAACATAAATAGCAAAAACCTGGAACTCTATACCCCAACATATCCACAACACTACCATAACCTACAAATGGAAACTTCTTCCCAAGGAACACCTACATAACAACTGGCTGTGCTCCTGCACTACTCCTGGGTGAACAGGACAGGCCCCTCCCATACTACCTACTCATTCACTGTCTTTTTTAGCTTCCTTCCAGTCTCCTAATAAATGTGATCCCCATATGCAGTTTAGCTGAGTCAGGTACAAAAATTACAGACTTTGTCCTACAGTCTACCTATCTCTTATCCCAGCATACTGTGTGTGACAATATCAAGTCTTGTAACAATGCAGTCTGCTTTTGTTGACATGCTTGTTATCTACTGCATATGTGAACCACTGTTATGATGGTATATATATATATATATATATATATATATATATATATATATATGACTGAAATTCTCCCCAGGCCTCTGCTGAAAATGGGCTACTAGCCCAGTCAGACCATCCCAGTAAACTAATATAAAATAAAATTAAATTAAATACATACATAAATATGAGCAGAAGAATGGATTATGAGGTGTTTGTCTATTTTTGACTATGATCTTGATATCCCATTGTATATGACACCAATAGTAACTGTGATAATGGTTCCACAGTGAATGTTTGTTAGAATGAACAGCATACATATGATGGTATTTTCTACGATTGCTTAATACACATAGAACATCACCTGTGGATCTTAATTTTTTGTAGAAAGGATGGGATTTCTACATTTAGTAATTTTATTGTAGAATACTCATACACAATTATGGTCAAGTAGGAGGATCGTAGGTCTTTCATAGGTAGTTACTAGGGTTTCAGTTCAGGGGACCACTGTGGATCCAAGTCCAAATTCCCAGGTGCCTTCAAGCACTGTCTGGTTAAGTAAATGCTCAAGGTCACATAGTTAGCAAATGAGGTCTATGGGAATAAACCCTCTATAACGGTAAAACCTTCTATTGGGAGGGTGGCCTAATGGTTAAGGTGTTTGCCTTGCAAGCATAAGGTGCAGGGTTAGAGTCTCAAAAGGGATAATTGGCTAGGCTTAAATGGCTCACAAGGACAGTTAGCTTAGTACTAACTTATGAACCTATGTGGGATGGTGGTGTAATGGTTAAGGTGCTTACCTTAGAAACACAAGGTGCAGGGTTTGATTCTCACAGGGGGTAACTGGCTAGGCTTAAAGTAGTCCATAAGGGCAGTTAGCCTAGTAATAATCTATGAATCTTCTTCTCTTCTCTATAACAGTAACTACAGCTAACAGCCTTAACCTCTGCCACAGTTGCTTTCAACTATGGCATGTCTTTAAGATCTAGAAGTGCTTATGTGCATATTTTATTTGTGGGTTTGTGCAGTAAACCAATTTTTGTGGGGTGAATCTCTTACAACTAGAGCACCTGACAAATACCCATGCACAGGAAGGATTTACAACTCTCTACAGAAGGCTTCCCAAATGATAACTGAGCTGGAGGCAGCTATGCTAACTGTTGTACCACAATCAAAAGCTTTAAGAGTAACAAGACCAGCTAGCACAATCTTCACCACTAAATACGTCTTTTAGCTGTTCACATTACTAGTTATATTGCTTGATTTAACTGCTCTCCATAACACAAACCAGTCCTGAGTAGGAATATTTTTTTTTACAAATTTCAATAAATATTCAATAAGTAAATGCTTAGCTGCTAAGCATTTTCTGTCCATCTGTCCACAGAATAATGGCTTTGTTTAAAAGCCTATATCTCTAAAATGGTTCATTATTTACTCAAGAATGTTTCAGGAAATGTTACTTATAAACGATCACTAGACTGGGCTCCAGCCTTTAAAGACAAAAAAATACATGCATCTCATATTTTAATGAAATAATTCAATTGCATGCCTCAACAAATACAAAGAATAAAAAAGTCACTTTTCTAGAGAAAGAGATACTCCTTTTATGCCTGAAATCACACCAGGACTTTATATTTCTAAATTTGTTAGCTTTTTTTATTTTATTGTGAAGAGAAGTGAGAGCTACATATTTGTTTTTAGCTGTTTTGTAAAAGTCGCAGTCTGTCAATTTACAAAGGTCATGCTCAACTGAATTTCACCCTTACTTCAAACAGCAATTGCCTCAAGATAATTCTTATTTTAAAACAAGATCCTTGATAATGTTACTTCTGTTTTGTTATGCACAGCCTAATATTCTTTAGAGAAAGTAGTACAGAATCTTTAAATATGGCTGTGTCTCACAGAGCATGTATAATAGAAAGAAGTATTATTTTGTGATCTCGTTCCATAAGAAGATAACTGTTATATGATTCAGATACATAGTGTGTCTCAGCTTTAAAATGCAAAATATATATTTTTATGCAAAATGATTGCGAAAAAACGATAATGAAAATGGTTACATAAGACTATGTAGTAATAAAGCACCATTCTCTGCAAACATAGGAAATATTATAAGAAATTTCTCAGGATAATATCATGACCCTCAGAAACAAAATGCACTTAACCCAGTAGATCCAGCTGTAAAGAGACATAAGCTGCTTTATCTGTAGATTGCAAATAGCCCTATATTTATGTTACCAGGGAGATGGTATATTTAAATAAAGTGTGTGTGGGTGAGGAAGCCCATCCCAAAGTGATTTGAAAATACTGTTTGTTATCTTGTCTATGTAATTAGGGTTTGCTTTGAAGTCCAGCATTGCATTTTATTAGGTATTCTATTCACTGTGTGTGTGTGTGTGTGTGTGTGTGTGTGTGTGTGTGTGTGTGTGTGTTTGCATGCATGCATGCATACATGCATGTGTGTGTATACAGATAAACAGGTGCACTTCACTGTTAAATAGTTAACTCATCAAAATTCTAAACTACACAAGGAACTCCCGGCCCTGATCAAATCAACCAAAGCCAGATGTGAGGTAAAAGTAGCTATCCAGGTAATGAGTAGCCACAAAGCCTAATTCAACTGTATGTTACAAAGCTCAGAAAGAATGCCATTATACAGAGCTAATATGAAAGGATATTATATTCTTTGACCTAGAGTATACTGCAGATCAACTAGGAGACAAATTTAGCTCAAACTTCACCCCCTCTCTACTCCAATATTCTCAGATCACATACCCACATCTATACTCTCCAAATCTCCCAAGAACAAGTCCTCAAGGCACTATCCAAGGCCAAAAACACTACTTCTGTGGGTCTAAGCAATATAATAGGCTACCTACTGGTCAGCCTGAAGAATGACTTGTCAGAACCCCTACAAAGGCTATTCAAAAAAGTCAGCCTCGAAAAAGGCTTTATGATGGATGAATGGAGGACAAAAACAGTCATTCCCTTGTACAAAGGTGGGGTTCCAATTAACCCAGGTAATTATAGATCCATAAGCCTAACCAGGCTCATCTGTAAGGCTATGGAAAGGATCCTTTGGAATTAATAAATAAGGAGACAGGTAACCTTTATACTCTTGACCCAAGCCAGTATGGATTTATCCATGGAAGATCCTGCCTACTTAACCTGGCTGACATCGTTAAAAAAAGTTACTGTAGCAAAGGACAAGGACAAATCCATGCATACCACCTATCTAGACTTCATAAAGCCATTCAGCACCATCCCACATTCAGGTATTACAGACAAACTCTCAAAGCTCCTTTATAAAGAACCTTTATAACTCATTGGATAGCAAAGTGGCTCACAAACAGAACCCAAGAAATAAGGTTGGGCAGCTCTACCTCCTCCAAAAGACCTGCCACTAGTGGTATACCTCAAGGTTCAGTCCTTGGACCACTCCTCTTTGGCATTCTTTCTTGGAGTCCACAGCTAATGTTAAGGGTTTGTGGCTGACCAAGCTTGGAGTTGAGTGCAATCTTAACACTATCATTAATTCTCCACAGTACACCTTGATTCACCAGTAGGGTCACTTCCAAATAAATAGCAGGTATCAAAACTATGAACCAGAGCTTAATGCCAAGAAATGCATAATAATATCCTTTGGTAAGCATGACTCCCCTTGTAACTATCATACTGACAACACACCTCTGAAAATTGATCTGAGAACTTATGTCAACAATGAACTCTCCATTTATTGCCATGTATCAACTATTGTAAAGAATTACTTTTTCATTGCATATCTTGTATGGTGTCTAGGAAGTAATCATTCTATTATAGTTGGCACTGATTAGACTGATATCTGAGTATAATGCCCCTTTTGGTATGTACTTGTTCAAACACGTGCCGCAACTGAAATGATCACAGTGTTTCTTCACTAAGAAAGTTAAGGGCTAAAAATCATAAAATCTATGCCGATCATCTCAAAGCCTTGTCCCTCTTCTCATCATCATACATGCTACTGAGAGGTAACACCTGTCTTGTATACAGAGCTTCAAGAGACCCTATCTTGTCAAACATGTTATATTTGCTAAAAATCATAAAATCTATGCCGATCATCTCAAAGCCTTGTCCCTCTTCTCATCATCATACATGCTACTGAGAGGTAACACCTGTCTTGTATACAGAGCTTCAAGAGACCCTATCTTGTCAAACATGTTATACATTCACAAGTCCATTGATGACATACACATTCAGTCAAGGGATCTCAGTCTCTTCTGTAACATAAACAGAACATGCCTGAGGGATAGGTATGCATCACAGAGTTCTTCTTCTATGAATTGATCTACTCCAGATTAGGCAAAATATTTGTTTCTATTCTGTTCAAATGTAATGTGGACAAATGGATGAGTACACAGAAATTCAACTCTGGTCTACCACCGTTTTCTCTCATTGATAGAGGCAACATATAAATGATGTAAGATGTTCTTGTTCTGCCTGTCTCTTGTTATTTGTACACAAAATATAAGGGATAAAATCTACCATGGTAATGTAAGGCTAGACTTCTTATGATCCTCACAGATCATTAGCCTATTAAATACCTGTGAACCTATAAACCTATAAGTGCTTCAAAAAGTTCATCAAAAGCACTCTTTGTCGAGTGCTGAAGGTGTCAGAAGAAGGAAGAACAAGCACTTCTGCTTAAGGTAAGAGTGAGATAAGGTTTAATGATGAAACTTTCAGATACACCAACAGTTTCAGCATTATGGGGTGGGACTGTGTGTGTGTGTGTGTGTGTGTGTGTGTGTGTGTGTGTGTGTGTGTGTGTGTGTGTGTGTGCGTGCGTGCGTGCGTGTGCATGTGTGTGTGTGTCTGTACGTGTGTTTGTGTTTGTGTGTGTATTATTTATTTCCTTTTATAACATAGGCCTCCACCTAAATCCCTGCCTTTACCTAAAATAAGAGGCTCGGTGCTGCAGCAATTTGTGTTGCTGCCTCTCAGCACTTGCCATACATTTCATGCTCAGAATCCCTCTATAAGGGTCTTTTCTGGGATCTCCTGGTTTAATTACATGAAGATTGGTATTGTAACATGATTAGGTGTGAGTGCACTTTGTATGTGGATGTGTGTGTGAGTGTCTGTCTCCTGTAATAAGCTGCCATGCCTTCCAGGACTAGTCCATGCCTTATCCCCTTTGTTTGACATGATAGATTTTTGTTTCCTTGTGGCAAAAAATTTATTAAATTTACAATGAAAAAAAATGCATATGTTCCTCGTGGTCTGTCTTATTAGCCAGACTATGTTGAAATGTTTCCCTGAAAAAAAGTCTGTTATCTGGAAATATGCCAGATCATTTTGACTTAGGAAAGGAGTCCTCTGAGACCCGGCACCTACATGCCACTGTACAAAATGACCCATATGCCCTGATGGTAACATTAAGTATATCATCTCAACTGCTATCTGTTATCCCCCACAATGCAGTGCAGCAATGATGCTTACCACACTCCACAGGGAAGACTTATCTTTGGGATGCAGACATTTTTTTCTTATCAAGACTCAGAATTTCCCACAATAATAGAAAGATTGCAGCCCTGACATTTGGCTCTCAGAACTCCTACAATCTGTTTAAATATTAGTCTTATATACTTAGAAAGTGTCTGGAACAACAGATTTATCATTAACATGCATTTTTTCAAAGAATATAAAGTCTGAAACCCGTGTCACTTAATGACTGCAGTCCACAGAATTTCCTAAAAAAGCATACATTTTATGAGAAAGAGACTAAAACTTTGAGTCAAAATTCAGAATATTCAGAAAAATAGGAGTATTGTTATACTGCTGACAGCTATTCTGCTTACAGTTCTATATGGTTTTCTATCAAAAATCAAAATAAACAGACTTGGCTCAATTAAAAAAAAAAGAAAAATCACTCAGATTTATTTCAGCTGACTGTATGCCTTCTACTATAACTTTCCTATCCTCTGGCTCAGAATGCACCTACTAAAGCCGCTTGTTTTTGTGTATAGATACTACAGTATAAGATGTACCTGGAAGACAAAATCATCCTTAAATTTCTGCTTATTTGCAGCTTCAGGTAGACTTTAGTCATATGACTAGAGATTGCCGGGAAAGCACTGTACATGTTTTCTCTTTCAGTCACGTGCATGTATTTAGAATGTATAGTAATAGGACACAGGTTGGCTGCACATGTCCTATTATTATGTTTGTAGGGCAGAAATGAGATTTTTTTTAACAGTTAGGCTAGAAGCCAAGGGTACACTCAATAATTTAATTTAAAGTGGGGGCAGGGGATGCTCACCATTCCCTCACCGTATGGTTCTGGCGCCCTTGTGTATTAGTGGTTTATTTGTCTGTTTTTTTTTCAGTGAAGTTTCCTTTGCCCTATTTTATTTCTGTTGATATAATTGGCCAGCTTTAACTTTCTGTCTCTGAAATTTATAGGATTCTAGACCATGGTTTCTAGTGGGATAATTTAATTCCTTTCCAGATCTGAGACAAAATCATCAATGGTATTAAAAGTCCTGCTATCAGGTTATGTGGAGAAACTTCAGCTTTGCAGGATGTTACAGGATAGTATATTGTTGATTAAAGGCATCTACATAGGAAGCAATACTTCTATTTTGGGATGCTTGTGATGTAGAAGGCTTTTTCATATTTACTTATTTTTATTTAAATATTATTTAAATGAATGAATAAATAAATAAATACATAAATAAATAAATACATTTATTTATGTTTTGATGACAGGGTTGCCTGACTATGTTGTGACTTATTTTTAGAGGAGATGTGGAGTGAAAGGCTCCACCACAAAGGTGTAATATACAGAATATAAACATTACAGGCATTTGCCATTAATTAATGCAACTTGAATCATTAACACATTGTGACAACAATGAAAACACAAGGTGTCTACCATAAATGAGAGGTTTGACATAATGTTTAAAGTCTTAACCATACAGATACAAGGTACAGAGTTTGATTCTGACCTCTGGTTATTGGTTAGCCTTGTAATAGTCTGCAAACTGATAGCGCAGGGTTTACCTATGTACAAATTTCTGACAAATGTTAACTTCTCTATTGTATCATTCTTCATTCATTTGGGAGTACTGTTCTGAAAGTATGATAATCCAATCATTTTGCAATAAATAGATTGGTAGAAATTTCATGACACAGCCCAAATGATATTAGGATGTATAAATTTTGATATGGCACAGACCAGCTAGAGACAGTGCTGCATAAAGAAACCATGCATCCACAAAAAGTTGCAGTCACCACAAAACCAATTAGACCATGCAAAAATGGGTTACGTGGCCTAGGGCCCTCAGCGTGCAAGTAGGATAGTCACTATGATGGGTATTCACATATGCATAGATGTAACTTGGAATCAATTGAGAGCCCTTGTTTTTATGCACAATAAAAGAATGCTCTGCTATAAGCATCTTGAAGAACAAAATAATGCTCCCTTGATGGTCCCAAGGTGCAAATTTAAACTACATAATCCAGTTTTAGTTCACACTTCAGGGTTGTCAATGGAGCATTTTGTTGTTGTGCTGATGTACTTATGTCCCCGATTCTCAAGTCGTTATAATGCAGAAAAGTGCATGATAGATAACTCCATCAGCAATTACTGACTGTGATTTGACTGACTTGCTGCAGAAACACACAATCACCCCAGTGTTTCAATAAGTCCATGTGGCACCCCTGCACTAACAAAAAGGTAAAACCAAAGAAACAACATCACTTGCCATAGTGAATCAAAAAAAAATTTTTTTAGAAAATTAAGCACTTTCATATAATTGCATAAGACTTCATCAGAACTGATTTACTAAAGTATTGTATAGAATTAAATACGTAAAACAATCATGTGACACACATATCCCTTGTTTTATAAATTTAAAGTTAAAACATGATAAAAATACTAGAATGCAATTAATCAATACAAAAAATAGATGAATTATCACAAAATTACTATTGATAACTCCTATATTTTAAAGCACAGTTAATAGATATAACATCATTTAAACCAGGGTGGGAGGTCATCACCTTGTAATTTAAGTTGCCATCTTAGTTCTCCAACTTCTAAATGTTCCTTTCAGCCCCCTCAAGATCAATTTTCATTTTTTCAAGCACATAAAATATAAATTTGTGGGATCTACATTCACATGTTTCGCAAGGGTATTCCTAATATTATTTTCTGCATATCATTCCTGTGTTCATACACCCTTTCTTTCAAGATCTACTCAGTCTTATTCACATAGAAGGTGCAATATTTTTTATACCGTGTCAAATAAACTACAGATCTAGTGTACAGTTAAAGTGACCTAAATAATTAAGTTAATGTAATATTATACTGTATAACAACTTTATTTCTTTTTGCTATCAAACAATTACTCAAATACTTTAGTAAATCAGTTCTGATGAAGTCCTTTGAAGTTAGATGAAAGCGCTTAACTTATAACAACTAATTTTCTTTATTCACTGCGGTGATTGGTATTGTTTCTTTGGTTATAAGTAACGAACCAAGAAGCACAGGAAAACTGTAGAGAATGCCACCAATCACTCGAGAATTGCTAGTCGCAAATGTATATTACATTCAAAGTCCATAAATCTTGGTAATTAGGTAGTTGTCATCAGTGCTTAAGTAGTTAGAGTTCAAAGACATTGTCTTTTTTATCCATAAGCATTCTACCTCATTGATTGTTTTTGGTGGAAAACCAACTGTGATGTTTTTGGTGGAAAACCAACTGTCATCACAGTTGGTTTTCCACCAAAAACAATCAATGAGGTAGAATGCTTATGGATAAAAAAGACAATGTCTTTGAACTCTAACTACTTAAGCACTGATGACAACTACCTAATTACCAAGATTTATGGACTTTGAATGTAATATACATTTGCGACTAGCAATTCTCGAGTGATTGGTGGCATTCTCTACAGTTTTCCTGTGCTTCTTGGTTCGTTACTAGTTCTTTGGTAGTTCCGTTTACTTCTTTGGTTATAAACTTTAATTTCTACAAAATGAGCATCTGTTAACATTTGGTTCTGACTAATAAAAATATGCGGCTGCATAGAGTGCAAATGCCTTACCAAGGCCATGTCTTAGATCACTATACTTGTGCTGTCACTGATCACTAGAGCAGTCAATTCCCATTGCATCACGCACCATCCTAGCAAGTGAGTGCAAGAGACACTGACAGGAGTCCTGCAGCAGGTGCTTTCTGTGCTACATGTGCAATAGATGAAGAAAGATCTTAATTTCCCTGTTTCACCATGTAGTAGCTCTGTGACTCTTAGATCCTGAGTCACCAGGTCATGCCCAGGAATGACAATAGGATCTGTGGCATGATTCTGCATGGCACAGATATCACCTGACATGCACTGATAAGCAGCATAGTAGTTTTTCACCCATGTAATGCAGCAGGCTGCACATGGTCAGTAACAGTGCCGAGAACTGGTGCCAGAGCCATGGCCTCAAGCTAAACGCCAAAAAGTGTATAGTCATCCCCTTCAGAAAAAACTAAGTGCCCACAAATTACCATATAGGTGGTAATCCATTAAGTACAGAATAAGTAATTAGGGACCTGGGGACCCAAGTTGATAGCAGTCTCTCATTTGACAACCACGTGGCCAAAGTGGTTAGCAAAACATTTTATATAGCCCACCTAATCACGAAGGGATTCACATCTAGATCAGGGGAGGTCATCATGCCTCTTTACTCATCCCTCATCAGGCCCATAGTTGAGTACAATGCCCCTTTTGGGAATGTACCTTACCAGATACCTGCAGCAACTAGAAAGACCCCAAAAGTACCTCACCAAGAGGATCAAAGGGCTCAAACAGATGCCATATGCTGCCCGGTTAAAGAAACTCCAGCTCTACTCAGTGGCATACCGCCTGTTCAGGGGCGATCTGTGCCTGATGTATAAAGCCATGTCCAACCTGGAATTAATGGACATGCTGCACCTCAAAAAATCCAAATCCCATCGAGCTATGCGCTCGAGAGACTTGTACCTCAGCACTGAAATAAATAGGACATGCTGGAGGGACAGATTCATAACCCAGAGGCTCCCTTCACTCTGGAATAAAATCCCAGTCCAGGTTAGGCAGAGTCCCTCATTGACTCTCTTCAAGAGGAATCTTGATGAGTGGATGGGAGATCATATGTTTACCCCGGGTATCACTTCTGTGTCACTGTTAGACAGAGGCACAGTATACTAACCTCGAAAAAGGGCATAGCAAAATTAATTTAAAATGGGTGGCGAAAGCCAAACACATTCTGGCTAGGCTTATGCCCTAGGGCAGATAGCCTAGTATGAACCTATGAACCTATATGTGTGATTAAAAGAGGTACTGCCAGCGCAGCTAGTTGGAATTTTGTAAATAATTATATGACATTTGTGAATATCAAACTAATTTATACAATATGCTTGTGTTACAAATGTATTAGAATTGTGTGTCATTTGTATATCAAACTGCTTTGTACAGATGTTTGTGTTGAAAAGGTATTTGTAAAGTGCTTGGGCTTAACATGTATCCACAGTGTGCCCTGCTGGAAGAAAACGGAAAAGTGCATGCACTATTGTAACTCTTTAAATGTATATGTTAACAGAGGAAACCAGAGGGTTAAACTCACTCCAGCAAACTTTAGAAAAATATCTGAAATCAAATTACTTTTAGGCTAGGCCATAAAGATGTTTCAATGTAGCCAATGACACAAAGTCTGTACTAAGAAGCTTTCTGTATTGTCTTTTGGGTGAACTAATTGCTACTTTGGAAGCACAAAGGCATGCAATTGTTTTATGACTTCCAGCACCTGCCAAAGATCTGAACAAATGCCCTTGTCTGGATATTTTTACAGGTGATGCTAAACACTGCCAGTTGTCAGCAATGGGGGTTTGCATGAAAAACAGTAGTCAGATGACCAGAAATTATGTCATTCTACAAGCTATCTCAGCAGTAATAATTTAGATATTATTTTGAGAAGACTCTTAGTGAGACAGAGCATTCTGCATTCTGTCCTGGACTTGACAACAACAACAACAACAACAACAACAACAACAACCTTTCACCACATCATCTACCTTGCTCATTCTAAGTTATTAGGGTAAAGTAGCTGGTAAAGAGTGACTGGTGGCAGTGGTACCTACCTTTTAGTCTGGGCAGAAGGGAGCATAGCTAGTAAACCTGTGCCAGCCTTTGCCCGGTGTGTGTGTGTGTGTGTGTGTGTGTGTGTGTAAATCAAACCTCAAAGAGTGTGTGTGTCAGCTACTTGGGCAGGGACACAAAGCACTGGCTGGACAGAGAGGGTGCTGGAGGTCTTGGCTTAGTCACTCAGCTGAAATGTCAACTCTATAGCTGTACCAGTGGGGAACCTTACTGGGGATCCTGGAGAAAGAGGGAGAAACCAGCCCCGAACTGACTGTGGTGTATGTGTGCTCTTATGGGAAATTGCACTTGATGCAGAGAGTTGCATATGAAAATACTGTGTGTACTTATTATCCTCTCAGTAATTGCACCCACCCTTGCCAGTGGTGAGGATTGAGGCTCCTTGATTACTGGTTGGCAGAGGTGGGTCATCATAGTATTAATCAGGGTGATGGCTACATGGCCATGCCTGATAGGCATGGACACCTTACATGACCCAAATGCCCAAACCCACCTAAAATGGGCACCTGGGTAGCTTGATGCCCATGGCCATTACCTTTCTGTAAATGTGTAGTAGGGTGTCCAGACTACAAAGCGATGCACACTTTAACTGGTCACAGTGCAAGTGTATGTGTCAGACCAGACCTCATAATGTAAAATAGGGTTTGTAATGTATTGTATTAGCAGAAGTCAGAAAACATTGCACTATACTGTCTTATTAACCTAATCACTCCACTATGAGCCTGTTAATAGCATGATGAACAGAGTGGTCAGCATACTGCAAGAAACTGCACTACAGAAATGGATTATCTTCAGAAATAGAGAATACTACAGGATATCAAAATATAAAGGCAGACAGGAA